>NW_018250894.1:3495-26609 GCF_001263595.1 Phalaenopsis equestris
AGAACTCATACTCTATTTCCTGGATCATATGTTTCACAATATATTTTAATAATTCAATTGGCCAAATTGAAAAGTAAATTAAGTTCAGAGTTGAAAAATCATCACAATTTATTTTATATTTTAATATTGACACATCCATATTAGCTCTTCATTTCACAATATCTCATAGTAGGGAGAAGATAAAGGAAACTACTCAGACTTCATGGGAAAGATACAATAAAAAACAAATTTTATATATAAAAGAAATTTCATACAACACTAATAAACAAAAAAACACTTATCTGAAACTCTTTCTCAAAGCAAATCTCTTGTAGCCTCTAATAGGAAATGTAGGAAGAAGAAATCTCTCACTTTTATCGTTCCCCAACACTCTCAGTGAATAATTCACACTTAATCTAACCACAAAACTCTAAACTCTTAAAAAATCACTAATAGACTTATGAATAGTGGAGAATGAAGATAGAAATATTGTATGGAGGAGAGGTGTGGCAAAAAAGAGCAAGGAGGAATGAGAATGAGCCCCTTTTCTGATCACTTTTAGCGCTAAATAGAGCCTAGAGTCGATTCTCTAATAGGTGCATCCAAAAACTCTTAAAAAAGCATCCAAATTTGTCGAATCTTCTAGAAACAGGGTCTGACCCGACATTGGTGTCGTCGGCACCAGTGGTCCATAATTTAATTCACTGCTCTCTGTCAAACGGCGCTGTCGGCACTAAGTAAAATTCACCATCTGTTCTGTAATTCTACACAGTCGGTGCAGAGTATTTCTTCAAAAACACCATTTTGACTCCAAATTATATCCTTTTTTATTCCTTTTTGCTTCAAGTCCTAAAAATCAGCAATCTGTAAGAGAACATAAAAATACATTCCATTAAAGTACAATATCACAAAAAATGAGTATAAAATATGGCTCTAAAAATATATATATTTTTGGTGTATCAATCATCCAACTAAGTCGCTAGACAATACAAGATTTTGAAACCAAGGCTAGCAGAATACCATAGGTACACCATGAAATTGCTAGAACATATCCCCAACGTAAGTTTCTTCTAGATTCCCAGGGAGATAACGTCCATGTTGACGCTCTAGAAAAACTTACAAAAGAATTGGCATGCCCCGAAGGGTTGCATTGACATTGACATTACAATACAAGGAAGACAGGTTTTTTCTTGAATTAACCTTGAAAATCTACATAAGCTCGGAAAAGAAAAAGAAACTGTGATTTTGGTTACGGATATCGACAAAGATTGGTGCAAGCCATTAGTAGAATATTTGCAAACTGGAAAGCTGCCAGAGGACAAGTAAGCAGCACATCACATCAGAAGAAGGGCTATGTTGTACGCTTTAGTGGGTCATGTATTCTACAGATAATCATTTGACCAGATGTCGCTGCGATGTCTAAGCAGGGCCAAAACACAGAATATTGTCAAAGAAGTACATACTGAATTGTGTGGTGCTCACCAGTCGAGACCATTAATGAAAATGAAAATTAAGATACTTGGATATTATTGGCCGGCATTGATGTCCCACTACATGGATTTAGCCAAAAGATGTCACCAGTGCCAAGTGCATGGGGTGGTCTTGCACACACAGATTTATTCTTGCTGCTATAGATTACTTTTCCAAATGGGCAGAGGCAGTGCCATTACGAGAGGTTACGACACAACACATCCTTCAATTCTTTAAAAGTGAAGTCATCTACCATTTTGAAGTTCCACACAGAATAATTTCTAACAATGGGACAACCTTTAAAAGCATAAAAATCAACAATTTGGTCAAACGACACGGGATAGACTGGAGATACTCTAGGATCTACTACCCCAAGGCAAATGGCCTGGCCTAAGCTTTCAACAAAACACTGGTACAGATTTTGAAGAAGACACAGGATGGAAATAAAAGAGATGGACATAATATACTATTTAAAAGCCTTATGGGCCTACCGGACAACGTTCAGGACTCCCACTCATTGTACACCCTACGCAATTGTGTGCGAGTCTGAGGCTGTACTACCATTAAAAGTTCAAATGGCATCTCTCAGAGTCACTATCCCCAGTAAACTTACAATAGAAGAAAGTGTAAAACTCAGACTTGAAGAACTGGAAAGTCTTGAAGGAAAATTATTAGAAGCATAACAACATTTGGAGCTTTACCAAGCAAAGATGGTACAAGCCCATGACATATCGGTCTGCCCAAGGACATAAAGGACATTCAAAGTTGGTGATTTCGTACACACCGCAAGATAGATTGAAACTTGAGCCAACTTGGGAAGGACCATTTGTCGTAGAAAAGGTCTACACATGAGGGGCCTACCAACTGGTGGATTTTCAAGGCAAAAGACCCATGTTTCTGATCAATGGACGACACTTGAAGACATATTATGCAACTTGACGTTGCTTGAAACTGCTTAAAATTGCATTTTTGAAACTTTTATTGTTCGAGGGTTATTTATTTGGCTGAATGTTTGTAACCGGGTCCAAAACATTTGTAATAAAGTTAACCTCAATAAAATGAAAGCTTTTGAATTTACAAACTTTGACTTTCTTCTTCCTACTTTTAAGTTTGATATTTTACTAAGTTAAACAATATATATACATAAATAAATGATTCTCTTACCAGCAAAAAGTAAAAATTTACCAAATAAGCACTTTTTTGCTTTCAAACAAGGCTGGAATCTCTCACTAAACGAGGAAAGGGCACCACAAGATGGCATCATAAACTTCAACATGGACTTCGCTCAAGTCGATGTAGACTATGAGGGTCCTCTGATGGACGTGGTAAGTTGTTGCAAAAAAGAAGGGCTACCATCACTATTGAAGGTCAACACCAAAGAAGATTCCTCACTGAAGGTGAAGAAAGTGATAATGCAGCAAGATCCGATAGAGGGGACTAGTCATCTGCCATCTATGAAAACTGCACCGACCGAAGGTCTAGTCACTACTAATGACAAGAGATTGGCAGATGCACCGTTATGAAGGACTCAATGCAAAAATGTCAATCTTAAAAAACAGAGAGCATTCCTACGTGAAGAAGAAGACGCTAGAAGGAGGCATAAAACTTGTTTACCCTGATTCTTGAGGGGAAGATATATGATCCATGCATAAGAGAGACCCATCTTGTCTACCAAAGTGGAAAAGTCTGAGTTCACTATAGAGCCAATGATACAAGAGGTTCCAGATGAGCTTTGTGTAGGTTGCCCGACATGCAACGCTGAGATCCCCACACCGATACCAGCTACAGGGGTATTTGCAGAATGTCAGAACGGAATGCCGGAACCGCAATGTCCTCTACCTAGAGCGTTACGGTACTTTCGAGGAGTATACGTCCACTGATCACTTAATGGGGGAATCATATATTCATTTGGATACAGAGACAACACCAGCATGAGTCACAGCAGATATTGAAAAGATGAAGAATCATCGACAGCCACCAATCATTACCACGACAAAGTACTACAAAATGAGCAAAGTAAATAAAAGAGAATTTGAATTCTATGAAGAAGTTCAAAGAAGATTTGTTAACATACTAGAAGCCTTGGAGTTGTACACCAAATTATTCTCTGAAAGCAGCGGAAGGAGAATTCTTAATTGTAAATTTGACCTAAGGGATATGGGTCGAGCAGGTCTTTTGATGGAAATGACCTATTCTAAACCACGAAAATAGATGTGTGGAAAAGGCAGAATAACCATACAATGTGGTTTTTGTTATAACTTTACCAAAGACAGACAAGGAAATCCCCTGGGAATTTAACAACACGATGTGGTGGATCCGTTACCTCCTATCATAAAGTGGATGATCAAGAGGATGGTTCGATGGAGCATACTTCCAGCCAATTGCATTCCTAACAACTGCATCATCAATATCTTTACATCATCATTATCTACGATGAAGGTGATTTCATTCCCTCTGAATATAGACCATCATGATTTTGTGAGACCATTTTGCACGGTCTCCTTCATGAGTAAGAGCAATATCCTGTTCGGGAAAGAAATAGATATCAGCAATATCCTGTTCGGGAAAGAAATAGATATCATTGGCCACGACGAGTTTAAAGGATCCATGGAGATTCCGTTAACAGTTGGTTCAGTACTGATTCTCTAAGGAAATGGAATAGACATCGCCAAATACTGCATCTCAGGAGTACAACAATGCAAGGTGTCTGTAACAATCAGAAGGATGGATAGTAGCAAGCTGCCAAACAAATTCCAACCAGATCCGAAGCTAGAGGAACTACAGCCTTACGTGCTATGAGAGGGTAAGTACATGCAAAGGGAACTCTTGTCCTGGAGTGTGGCTTAGTAGGTCAGCTCGATCAGGAGCTCACCCCACCAAGGAAGGATAGTCATAGGATACCTTTTTTTACTGCATTTTGGCATAGCAGATATGATGATATTTGTATCCAGCATGAGATATTTCTAGATGTAGTTTTGATGCGTTCATCATATTATTCCCTTTTGATGCTTTAGCTTATGTTCAATCTGTAACACCTGTTTGAAGCAGAGTACTGAAATTTCTTTCAAACTTTAGTCTGTTTGCTCAATTACTCTTTTTGTGTGATTAATAAAGAGCCATAGAACCATACATTGGTTCCAAACAACAGTGAACTAATAAAAAAATAATGAAAACATGATAATAATAAAATTCAAACAAAATACTCTTTTGAAAAATCAACCAACAAAATTTAAATTTTGAAAATACATTTTAATAATTAAATGTGATAAAAACAATAATAAAATAAAATAAATTTGTCGAGTAATTCTCTCGATTTTTAGGTCTATGACTCTTTGCTTGCGCAGCACGACTGTCCTTGTCTACACTAACTCTCTTCACAATCCCTGTGGAATTTCACATTGTGCAAAATCTCACAGAATTACACCTATCTTCCTCACCAATATAAATCTTCACATGAGACATATCTATGAGTTCAACAACACAAATTCCATACACTATTTTCATATTGTTCTCGGGGATAGTACCAAGTCGCTAAATCTTTTCCCGCTGCCCCTTGGGTTTGGATGAGAGTCATCGTGCTTTCCTCATCAACATAGCAGATATTTCCCTTTCTACCATTTGGGTTAGATAAGAGTCCCAATACTTTCCACCCTAATGTGACACATATCTTTGAAATTGGTATAAGACCCCCTTGAATGGAACACGACATTGGTATAAGACCCCCTTAAATGGAACACGACATCTGATTCTCTACACATATCTTTGAGATTGGTATAAGACCCCCTTAAATGGAAAACGTCATCCAATTATCTATACATATCTTCAAGATTGGTATAAGAGCCCCTTTGAATGGAACATGACATCCAATTCTCTACACATATCCTCAAGATTGGTTTAAGACCACCTTGAATGGAACACGACATCCTATTTTCTACACATATCTTCGAGATTGGTATAAGACCCCCTTGAATGGAACACGACATCTACATATATCTATATATCTTCGAGATTGGTATAAGACCCCCTTGAATGGTACACACCATCCAATTCTCTAAACATATCCTTGAGAGTGGTGTAACATCTCCTTGAATGGAACATGACATCTTATTCTCAATTCTTGAGTTGGGTACCTAAATTTCAAATCACTTTCTGAGATTGATACCTAAATTTCAATTCTCATTTCGGGATTAGTACTTAAATTTTAATTCCTACTTTTTGAGGTCAGTACCTAAATTATGACTCTCTCTCTGAGATTGATGCCTAAATCTCAATTCTCATCTCAGGATCAGTACCTAAATTATGATTCCTATCTTTCGAGGTCAGAACCTAAATTCTAACTCTCTTTCTGAGATTGATACCTAAATTTTGTTTCTCATCTTGGGATCAGTACCTAAATTTTGATTCCTACCTTTTGAGAGTTAGTACCTAAATTATGACTCTCTCTCTCTGAGATTGATACCTAAATTTCATTCATCACCTCGCGATCAGTACCTAAATTCTAATTCATACCTTTTGAGGTCAATACCTAAATTTAGACTCTCTTTCTAAGATTGATAGCCAAATTTCAATTCTTATTTCCAGATCAGTACCTAAATTTTGATTCCTATCTTTGAGGTCGGTACCTAATTTCCGACTCTCCTTTCAGCATCAGTACCTAAATTATGATTCCCAACCACGAGATTGGCACCTAAATTTTGATTCTCTCCTTCTGAAAATTGATACCTAAATTTCAATTCTCATTTTGGGATCACTACCTAAATTTTGATTCCTAACCTCAAGGTAGGTACCTAAATTCTGATTCTCTCTTTCTAAGTTGATACATAAATTTCAAATCTCATTTTGGGATCAGTATCTAAATTCTGATTCCTACCTTTTGAGGTCAGTACCTAAATTCTGACTCTCTTTCTGAGATTGATACCTAAATTTGAATTCTCATGTTAGGATCAGTTCCTAAATTTGGATACTTACCTTTTGAGGTCGGTACCAAAATTTTGACTCTCTTTCTGAGATTGATACCTAAATTTCAATTCTCATTTTAGGATCAGTAACTAAAAAACTAAAATATGATTCCTATCTTTCGAGGTCGGTACCTAAATTTTGACTCTCTTTCTGAGATTGATACCTAAATTTCAAATCTCTTTTCGGGATCAGTACTTAAACTCTGATTCACTCACTTTGAGGTTGGTACCTAAATTTTGATTCTCCTTTCAAGATTGATATGGGATTAGTACCTAAACTCTGATTCACTCACTTTGAGGTCGGTACCTAAATTTTGATTCTCCTTTCAAGATTGATACCTAAACTTCAATTTCCATCTTGGGGTCATCACCTAAATACTTATCCCCATCCTCCAAAAACATCTAAAGCTTGATAACTTGAAACCTACTCTCTAATCCACAATAAAAGTTCTTACTCCTTGATTTCAATCAGATATTCACTTGCTAATTCTCCAACGGGAACAACTAGAGCTCAATTTTACACTCCTTTCTAGGTCTGTTGACTTAGGAGTCTATGTTGGTATTTTTGATCTCGTTGGTCAAAGCCAATACGCGCGGTGTGCTTGCCTGCCACACCACACCTATTGGGGGTCCATTTTCTGACCTTACTTTTCGTTGAGGTTTAGTCTTCCCTCTTTAGTAGCCTAGGGTATAGCCATAGGACTTTCTTGTTGACTATTTCTAGAAAATTAGAAAAAAAAACCCTCAACATTAGAAACTCTAAACTCTTCTTTGTTCAACTTGTCTTTACTCAACTTGAAGTTCCATTCATTAGTCCTAACCTCTAGCACTTAGTAGGTGGGGTCAGTATGGAGGATCTCAAGGACAGTCCCCATAAGACTGTTGACCTTAAGTTTGACTCTAGGTGTTGGTCTGGAGTTAGTTCACTCACTTGCACTCACTATCACATATATCCACTGACAACCCTAAACCCAAAATTGTTGACTTTGATCCCTTGATCATTTGGGAGACTCAAGTAGATGGTCCCCTAGACCCACTAGCCCTAGGCTAGGGTTTCGCTAAGGCTAGTGCATAGAGGAACCAAATGGAGATTTCATTAGTCTATAGCTCAAACATGGTGATTGGCACTCCAATCCTACCAAAAATATCCAATTGAGCCTTTTGCACCAAAATCTACCCAAATTACCTAAATGTCCTTCAAACCCTAAATTTAACCAAAATTCCCCAAATTCACCTAAAATACCCAAATTTATTCAACAATCATTTCAAAAAATTTAAAAATATCTAAATTGCCCAAAACCACCCAAACTTACCAAAATTACCAAAACACTCCAAAATTTAACAAAATTACAAAAATACTCTTGACACCCCAAACTTTCCCAAAACATCCAAAATCACTTCAAATGCCTCCAAAATAAATTTGGCCCATTCAATTGAACCCAATTTGGTTAATTTGACCATTTTGACCAAAACTCCCCAAATTACCTTTAATGGCCCAATTTCCCCCAAATTTACCTTAAATGTCCATCAATTGGGCCCCAATTCCCATCAATTTCAATCCTATACTCAAATTCATCCTTAATATTATCAATCCAAACCAAATATAAGCCTAATGGACTCATGCTTTTAGCTTAATTTTGATCAAAATCAAAACCCCCAATTTTGACCATATGACTAAACCTTACCAAATTGAACCTCATAGCCTACTCAATTTGCCCAAATTTGAATCCTAAACTCTTCATAAAAATACTAAATATGACCTTTAATTGGCCTTGGGGAAGCCTCAATTTCACTTAACTTTAACCCAAGTCCAAGAACTCCAAATTTTCCCCAAATTGGCTATGTCTCCAAATTACACCAAATTGAAAGGCTTAACCCCAAAATTTCCACTTCATTCCTTCATGAAAAATCTTCGTAACATCTTTTTTGATCATTTTGAACATTTAATTGAACCAAATTACAAGCTTAGCTCAATGTAAACGCAAGTCTAATCCAACATGCCCAAATTGACCAAAATCCTAAAATCCTTCAAATTGAGCTTCCAATTGAACTAAAAATTACTTCAATCCTTCACCAAAAACCTTCATGACAATATTTTACACAATTTTCATCAATAAATTAATCTTAATTTCATGGATAGCTTAATCCAAACCCAACATCTATCCATTTTAAACCAAATTGAACCCATGCACCAAAATTAACTTAACCATGTCTGTGCCACCAAATTAATGACACCACAGCCACCAAGTACACCCTACGGACGAGGCTAAATGCATTTAAATAGCCAAGATGAGCTATGGAATAGTAGTCCCTTAATTTAGGGAATTTCACCCCATTGTTGGCCTAAACTCAAATATCTTCTTCATCATCACTTACCCTTAGGAGTTAACCATCATTAGCAACCCTCTAGCCTCCCTGAGCTAAGAGGTGACCATACCCAGGCTAGCCACAACCTCAGCCACCAAAAAAAGTCAATCCAAGGCTACCCAAAATAGCCAAAACCTAAAATTAAACCTCACTGGCCTGACTCACTCCCATTGGCCATTAGAGCCTTTCCTCCCTCCACCTCAGCATGCTTTAGCACCCAATTCCTAGCCCTGAACTCCTCCAGGTAGCCGTGGCTATAAATTGAGCCCTTCATGGCCAATAAAAAGAGTGCTTGAAACCTTATAGAAACTCTACCAAAATCTCACCAGAGCTTCTCCAAACCATCCCAAGTGCAATCCCCTTGCTCTCAGCCATTGATAGCTACCTCTTAGAGCCAATTTCTGCACTAAAATTTGCCCTAAAATCAGTATAGATTTCTCCACTCCACCACAGTGCACCAAAATCCAATTAATTGTGCACACACCATCCCCACAGTGAAAGAGGCTGATTCCCCACAAAAGCCCCCTCTGAAATAACCACTAACTTAGCTATAGACTAACACCTGAAATGGAGTTTGGTCAAAAACATATCTAGACAATTCACCAGAGCTTGAGACTTCATCCGAAGGTTTGTTGGGTCCAATCAAAGCTACCACAACCATATGATTGACGCCTCCCCTCTCAGACAAAGGTATTGAATCCCAACCCTAATCCAAGCTCTTTTTGATTCATTATATGTATTTACTGTATTTAATACCGCATATACCGTATGGATAGGTTCTTCTAGAGTAGATCAAGGTTTAGAAACAATTCTCATGCAATTTGTTGAGTTTAGGTGAAGATCTTAAGGTTTTAGTGTGAGCGACTTACGAGTTAGGTCACTTCGGGATGATGAACGGATGTCATCTGATCGCGCGTATATTCAATGGACGGAGGATATCGAGCCAGACAGACTCTTGGTACTTCAACTGCGGGCCGCGTGGCAGCTGAGGTGGATGGTGTCATCAAATAGCGGAGTGCCACGTGTGAGTTTGGAGTCATCGTAGGATCCAATCAGTGCCACATGGATAAATAGAAAAATAGGAATTTTTGAATTATTTTAAATGCCTAAACTTAAAAAATCCATATCTTTCTGTAGAAAAATTATGAAAATAAAAGAAAAATATCCTCTTACTCAATGAACAGAGGAGAATAATGTGGACCAAAAATAAAAATTATTTTCTTATTCCCTGATTTTTAATGAATTTAATATCCTCTTTGGTATTTTAATTCTCGATGATTAAATATTGCTCATCATGGCTTAAAATTTTGAGGGTTCATTCCTCATGACAGAGGAGATGTTCTCTGATTTTTCCAATGTCAAAGGGCATCTCTATGCTTCTAGCACTAATTTTAGAGTTAAGGTGACCATTTTGGTTTATTTTAATTATATAAATTAAAATTTCATTTGAAAAATTATGAAAATAATTTTAGTAGGTTTCCTATGGTCAGAGAAGTCTAGAAAAAATATCATGATGTCTTGAATTATCTTGTAAATTTCTATACTTAATTAAATATAAACATCTTGTTTTAATTTTTGTAAATTATGTACTTATCAAAAATTGACAAAATCAATCCCATATTGTTCATAAAAATAATATTTACCCACTGTAAAAAATTAAAAATTATTTGACTAAGTTTAAGTATTAAAGTTGATTTTCTAAGAAAACTTGTATTTTTGTACAAAAATAATTATATTTAATTAAATACATTTGAGAAAATTAAGAAAGTGATTTTCTGATTTCCCTGTGACCAGAGGCACTTGGGAAAAATAAAAAGTTGGTTTTTAGAAAATACATAATTTTTAAGCCTTATTTTGAATTTTAAAATGGTTAAAAATAATTAAAAATCCCAAAAATATCAAAATATCTCAAAATGTGCCTAATTGTTCTCTGATCACTTGGAACTCATTAAAATATTTCTCCTAATTTTTCCTAAATTAAAAATAAATTTTAAAGGCTTAAAAGTGGATTTTCCTTATTTCCTCATTAAAATAATCACAATAAATTAATTCAAAAGATCATGAAATTTTGTCTAAGTATTTCTCTGACCTAGGGAAAATTCTTTAAATTTTCTCATAAATAAAAAACTTTATCTTGGGAAGCCAAATAAATTAGTTTCTAAAAAATCCTATTTTCTAAATTTAAATAAATAATGTAATTAAATTAAATTATGTGAGGTCCACATATTCTCCTCTAAACATTATAATTATCTCATGGATATGACATCATAAACCCTCAAAGTCATTTGAGTTGTGTTTAATCAGTTATGAGGTGAGGTGCTCCGACGGAAAAATAGTCATTCTAGACTTTGGCGCCTTAATCAAAATTTAGGATTAACTAAGTGAAAAATGGGTAATTTTGATCTTAATAAATATGTTTGGATGATTGAAATATAATTGGATTAAAAGGTTGAAAATCACTCACCAGCCTTGCAAAACATAAACAAAATCATAATTCTCCTAATGTTCATAACTTGGAAGTCAGCTGAGATTAAACAATTCTTAAGTGGTGGGCTTAAGTCGAAAAGATGATAATTTACTTTTCTTAAGCCCAAAATTGAGGATGATGTGATCATTCAACAAGAATACATATCACTTAAATAAAAATATTGATAATCACCATCTCATGATTATTAAGGAATAGTAGTGACCTAGGCTCGATGTCTAAACTCAATTGATTGGATTTAGAAGACAATATGATTGGCGATTTAAATCCTTAAACACTACAAGCCTGACGTTAATTGTGGGCACCACAGCCTTTAAATGACCTAAACTTGCCTCAGTGGCACCCACCCACATAACTTTTAGATGAAACATCAATTGATTAATCGAATATCCTATCGAGCCTAGGTCTCTACTAATAGAGATGTCATTAGCCTCAATTGCAACTAAATTAAGACATCTCTATTGGATGATCAAGAATCCCTTAGAGGACGTAACCTATGGTCGCTAACGAGACTTCCCACGGTATAAATGAAAGTACGAAATTCATTAAATTGAGTTTAGTAAATTCATTTAGACTAAGTGAATCTGAAAGAAAATAATGGTGCCGGAACGAGTGAACTGTAGGATCCTAACCGGTGTCACTCTAATCAACTTTAATATGCCCCATAATATTCATAGAACCATAACCATAGGGACATCTGATTTGACATCATAACTTGACACATTAGAAAACTTAAACTTGTTAAACTTAAACTTGTTATGGCGAGGACCTTAGAGCTAGCATTATGGGCAGCGCAACCATCTTCAAGAGAAAGAGGATCTACAACAGCATATCTTTCCTTAAAATTCAACAACAAGCCATAGGATTTCTATGTTTTTTGTTTATGCAACATAAATCCTCAACTTATCTTTAGGCTTTTGTATAGCTCTGCTACACAGTATAAGCCTTAACTCATTTTAGGATTCCAAGGATATGGTTTTTCATGACCTAAATCCTCACATCTTCCATGCTATTTGTGTGATCGTTTCACATGAATGTAAACTCTAAATTAATAAAATTGGCATAATGAAACATTTAAATAATTTTTGCTCAAAATTGAAGCCAAATAAGAGGATAGACTTGGAAGTCACCAAGGTTCTCCTCAGGATTCATAACATCCCTTAATTCTTCCTCCTTTGGATTCTAGAATAAATGTTCCAAATTTGAACCATCCCCCTTTCACACGTCTTTGTTAAATTTCATTGAAAATTCTTAATCCTTTTGACCTCTTTTAAGATAACATTTCTTGATTTTTATCGAGAGTTTTCTTAGGTGACCTTGATTATCTAAGATGTAATTAACTATAGTGGCTTGCCCTAAGATGAAGCTTTTTTGAACACAGCTTAATATAAACCCTATTTAATTTTTTGTATTAAATAGGGGAACCTATCGATAAAAAAATGGTTTCGCAGACCAAACGGATGTCATATATTTCTTAGTTTATTTGATCGAGCCTCACCCTAAAGTTTAGTGTTTATATTTTGGGATGGATACAGGGTTTGAGGTATAGTTCTCTTTCATTTAAACTACAAAAAATATGGGGTCAATATGATTTCATATTTTTCTAAACTTATATTAAAATGTAAATTTAATCTTCCAAAACGGGCGACGGGATTTCGATTTAATTTCATTTCCGGTTGCTGACAGCTTCCAGTGGGCAACTCCTCCTCCCGCCAAAAATAGTGCTGACAAATACCATTATTGAATCTTTTGGTGTTTCTTATTTGTTGGAATTTGGAAAGATCTAAGTTGTTGGTGAGTGGTGAACCACGACACTCAATGATCAGTTTCTCACTCTCGGTGCTATCGTAGGTGGTATTTTTGATGTCTTCTTCGGTCTTGCTAACATGTTCATCGGACTAAAGCACGATTTGAGGATCAGTTTGGGAATTGAGATCAATGCTAGATTGGTTTTAATCGATTACATAATCACTAGAAACAGTTAAAATGTTGTCGAAATCATAAACATTATATTCATATGACCCTGGAGGGACAAAAAGATAATCATACAAGGTCAGGGGTTTGAGGATTTTCTTCCCTATATTCGAGATAAATAATCTAGCCGACGCAGCCCCTATCCTACCCCCGTGCTATCAGTCTTCATGGCGGGGATATTCTTCTTCTTCTTTGATGGTGACAGATCTTTTGGTGAAATCTTCATCTCGGGTCATCTGGGGCTTGGCAGGCTGAAGACTCTGAACGGAGGCTTGTACTGAAGCATTCTGGATCTGGTTCAGGACCCACTTGAGCTTGTTCTAAGTTGTACTCCATCCACATTTTCCAGTATACGGGTCAATCAAAGAAACTGGCTCAGCCGAAATCCTATTTATAGAACCTTTTTCAATTTTTTTAAATATTCTTTCAGGATCGTTATATTGCCTTCTTTAAGTTTCCTCTTGAGCCAATCCTTGAAGAAAAGTTTAGTGTTTATCTTTTGGGATAGATACAGGGTTTAAGGTATTCTCTTTCATTTAAACTACGAAAAATATGGGGTCAATTTGTTTTCATATTTTTCTAATGATTTCAAATTTTTCTAAACTTATATTAAAATGTAAATTTAATGTCCTTCTGAAGCGGACAACAAAATTTCGTTTCCAGTGGCCGACAGCTTCCAGTAGGCAACTCCTCCTCCCGCCAAAATTAGTGCTGACAAATACCATTATTGAATCTTCTGGTGTTTCTTATTTGTTGGAAAGATCTAAGTTGATGGTGAGTGGTGTACCATGACACTCAATGATTAGTTTCTCACTCTCGGTGCTATCGTAGGTGGTATTTTTGATGTCTTCTTCGGTCTTGCTAACATGTTCATCGGACTAAAGCACGATTTGAGGATCAGTTTGGGAATTGAGATCAATGCTAGATTGGTTTTAATCGATTACATAATCACTAGAAACAGTTAAAATGTTGTCGAAATCATAAACATTATATTCATATGACCCTGGAGGGACAAAAAGATAATCATACAAGGTCAGGGGTTTGAGGATTTTCTTCCCTATATTCGAGATAAATAATCTATCCGACGCAGCCCCTATCCTACCCCCCGTGCTATCAGTCTTCATGGTGGTGTTATTCTTCTTCTTCTTTGATGGAGACAGATCTTTTGGTGAAATCTTCATCTCGGGCTTGGCAGGCTGAAGACTCTGAACGGAGGCTTGTACTGAAGCATTCTGGATCTGGTTCAGGACCCACTTGAGCTTGTTCTAAGTTGTACTCCATCCACATTTTCCAGTATACGGGTCAATCGAAGAAACTGGCTCAGCTGAAGTCCTATTTATAGAATCTTTTTCAATTTTTTTAAATATTCTTTCGGGATCGTTATATTGTCTTCTTTAAGTTTCCTCTTGAGCCAATCCTTGAAGATGAAACATTCTTCTATAGTGTGTCTAAGAAATCTGTGATATGGGCAATAATTTGGTTGATCCTTCTTGTCGACCTCTCCAGGTTTCTTTGGACCTTGTAATCTAAACTCGGGCTTCTTCATCAGACCTCTGAACATTTTGGGTACGGCTTCATCTTTGAAAGAGTACATCGCTTTCCTACATTTTTCAATGATCTTTTTCTTATTTTCTATTTGGTACAATCCTTCTTGAGGCGGTTGCTGGCTAGACTGGCCACACTATTGTATCCATTGTTGAGCATGCTTTGATGACGATTGACAAGAATTCTCTGCATGTATCTTTATTAACTGCTTTCCTTTATCGACTGTTATCTCTGTTCTGCGCTTTTTTTTAAATACTCAGGTCATCCTAGACATTTTGGCCTTCTCATGAGAATCCATAAGTATGACTTCTTCTTAAAAATTACTAGCTTTGTTGAGTAGCTTCTCAAAGGATTTAATAGTGAGTCCCTTGAGCATGAAAGCTACGAGCCCGTGGATGCTTTTGAGTAGAATCTCAATTGCATGATGTTCTTGTAGCTGAGGTTTACATTTTATGTTAAGGTTTCTCCATCTCAAAATATAGTCCACTAAAGTCTCACTGTGCTTCTGCTTCTATACTATGAGATGTCCAATATACACGTGATTCTGCGCTCAGAAAAATCTTTTCATGAACAATTGTTTTAGTTTGGCGAACGTCTTGACTGATCCATTAGGTAGTTCAATATACCAATCAAAAGCGATTCTTGACAGGCTGCTGACAAACTATCGAAAGAGTAGAGCTTTTTTGCCTCTGGTATTACCACAACTGGCTAAAAAATGTGTTATATGCTGCTTGGGATTCCTAGACCCACCAAATATCTTAAAGTTTGGAAACACAAAACCCTTAGTGTAGGGTAGGATATCAAACTCCTCCAGGTAAGTTCTACCCTTCAAATTCAATGCACCGCCCTTAGATTGGGCTAAGGCCTCTCGAACTTGCTCAAACGTTTGGTTAAATTCCTTTTTCGGTATGGCACTTGATGGAGAATCCTTCTTTTGTTGCTCATCTCTATTTGCTGAGGCAACTTCCCTTCTTTCATCTATGATATGTATAATCTCCGGTTGATTGACTTCTGAAGAAGCTAATAGTGGTGGTTGAGACTGTCCCTAATTTGTGGCCATGGCGGTCATAGCAGCAGCCATCTCTCCATTCATTTCTCCATTTGGCTAATTTGCTCATCCCTTAGGAAAACAACCCTACACAGCTCATCTACGGTGTTATCTTTGACGAGAGGTTGAGTGTCGAGCGCAGATGCAGTAGCTCTGGTCTCAATGACTTGGATATCTATGAAATCTTTCTCGAGGTAATCATTGAATTCAAAATCTTCATCATCATCAATGAAAACTCCATGTTCTCGGGCCAACTCAGAAATCTCAACCCTGAGCCTCTCGACCTTTTCTTCAATTATTTATTCTTGTAGAATCTTGAGATCTGAAGAACTTTGCTAGACATCCCCTACTTGTTCATCCATTTCGCTTGACATTATTGCGACAATGTCAGATATTTCAGACCCTTGCTTTATTCCATGATCTTGCCCTGTGGGCTTATTGAACCGTATTGGTACGGTGACCTTGGGTACCCAAACCTTTTTCTTTGACGGTGACGTCTTAAAACAGAGTGTCTGAGTAGAAACATCAACATGTAAAAGAGAAGTACGCTATCCATGGTGCATACCAGATACAGTACTGGGTAACCTCTTCGTCTTTTCTTTTAGAACTTTAAGAACGTCCTTGTAACCAGTAACTGGTAGAATTCTCAGACCCAGACTTGAATTAACTCATCGATGTCCTGTGGGTCTAGTGGCAGTAGAATCGATGGTAACAATGGTGGGATCAATTCTGCTTCCTAGGCAAAACTAGATTGGAATGCAAGCATGCAAAGCTTCAGTTAATTTTTGAGATTGTCTGGTAGATCTAACATTCCCTAGAATTTCTTTCTTCATGTGATGGGATACTACACACCCCACTCATTTGAGTAACTCGCCAACTGAGCAACCTTCTTTGGCAGCTAGTTTCTGGAAAACTGAGCCAACTCGAGTGATAGGAGCAGACTTCTTCCTATCCTCACCATGTCCATGGAGTTAGGGTAAAGTAGTGACAATCTTTTGGATACTTTCGTATTCATTAGTATTCATTAAAGGGTGAAACCTACTCCCTTACAGAAGTGGATAGGTCTCCGGTAATCCTGACTTCTCCTGGTGAAGATTTTCATCAACAGGTACTTCCTCGAAAATATGGGCTGTAGTAGCCCTCTGAACCTTTTTGTTGCAGTTTCTTCTTTGGGTTTGGGTTAATGGTGCAGTCCTCGAACTCGATCATATTTCAAATACTAACGGCGGGATGACCAATCTTTCAGTCAGGTCTTCAAAGATCATAACTTCTTTTCCCTTAGCAGCAGCGGGAGCAACACACTTGGTAGGTGCCAATGTGATAGTAGCCTTGACCTGCTTGTAAGAAGGAAAATTCTTAGGGCAATTCAGGTTAAACTCGGCAGACGGCTCTTAAACCTCTAGAATGGCTACTTTCATTATGATGAATGGGGCTTTCCCGAGAACGACCTCGAGATCTTCAAATCCTACTCCAAACTTGATGGTGGGAGTGACATTGCGGGCATCGTGGCTCATCGGCAGGTTACATGAAAAGTGAGTGTGGGGCATTCCATTGCAACAACTTCAAAATAGAAAGTTTTGGGGTTAGCTATTTTTCCAATACCTCGTAATCCTAGTGCGAGCACTAAAAATTAATAGAGGTCAATCTGCAGACAGGGTAAGTCCTTATTCAATTTGTGGAGGTTTTAAAATTTTAGTAAAAATAATTTGAAAGTAGAAATATTTAATTAATATAAGAAGAATTAAAGAGCACACACAATAAAAAATAATTCACTTTAATTTGCAAAATAACAAATCAAACTTGAAAGGGAAAAAGTGAAGTTCATGACCCAGTGCGGGATCAACTTAATAATGCACAATGCCCAGGTGGAACTAGTCCACCAACAAACCTACTGGGGGTCCAACCCCACATGAAGATTAAAAAGTCCTTAATGGCATCCTGAACCTCCCTGTGTGAAGGTGGTCAAACAGACGGTCCTAAAGTCCAAAGAGTTGACCGTACTTTCCCAAGATAAAAATTGTTAAAGCATGCCAACGAATGAAGGGTAATTTCATTCATGAGGGACATGAACGCATTACCGATGTATGAAGATAATATTTCTTGATTAAATGGAGAGAAAATCTAGTCCCCAGCAGAGTCGCCAGAAGCTGTTGACAGTTTTTTTTGGTTGAGAAGTTGCCCTTTGGAAGCTGTCGGTCACCGAAATTGAAATCCCATCCCCTGCTTCGGAAGGACGTTTAATTTACATATATTTATACTTTCAAAATAAATGAAATCAAACTGATCCTATATTTTTCATAGTTTAAATGAAAGAGCACTATAACTCAAAACTTGTATCTATCTCGAAGGATAAACACAAGGCTTGAGGATGAGACTTAAGGATGAAATATATGACATCCATTTGGTCTGTGAAACAATTTTATTTGCCAAAAAATTCTCGTATTTAATTTGAAGAATTAAATAGTTTTTATATTAAGCTGGGTTCAGACAAGCTTCCTATAAGGGCAAGCCCCTATAATTAATTGCATCTTAAATGACAAAAGTCACTTAAGAAAACTCTCGATAAAAATTAAGAAATATTATCTTCAAATAGGTTAAAGGATAGGATTTTCAATGAGAACGGATAAAGAGGTGTCGAAGGGGAATGGTTCAATATTAGAACATTTATGTTGTAGAGTCGAAAAAAGGAAGAACTAGGGAATTTCATAGATCCGGAGGAGAACCTCGGTGACTTCCCAGTTTATCCTATTGCTTGGCTTCATTCAAATTTGAGGAGAAACATTTTAAGTGTTTCATTCTGCCAGTTTTATTTCTTTAGGGCTTATATTTTTGTGGAACGATCACACAAATAACCTAGAAGATATGAGAATTTAGGTCATGACGGATGACAACCTCGGAATCCTAAGATGAGTTAGAGCTTATATTGTGTAGCAGAGCTATACAGTAGCAGAGCTATACAAGCAGAGCTATACAAAAGGCTTAAAGATGAGTTGTGGATTTATGATGCATAAGCAAACAAACTCAAAATCCTATGGCTTGTTATTTAATTTTGAGGAAAGATATGATGTTGTAGGTCCTCTTACTGTTGAAGATGGTCATGCTGCCCATAGTGTTAGCTCCAAGTTCGTCGCCATGACAAGTTTAAGTTTTCTAATGTGTCAGGTTATGATATCAAATCAGATTTCCCTATGGTTATAACCATTAAATGTTATGGGACATATTAAATTTGATTAGAAAGACACTGTTTAGGAACCTACGTTTCCTTTATTTTGGTACCAGTATTTTCTCTCAGATTCACTTAGTCTAAATGAATTTACTAAAATTAACATAATGAAATCTAGACTTTCATTTAGACTGTGGGAAGTCTTGTTAGATACCATAGGTCACCTCCTCCGAGGAATTCTTGATCATCCGATAGAGACGTCTTAATTTAGTTGTAATCGTTGTTTTGTGATATTTGTGATTAAATTTTGAGTTGTCTTATATTTTGAATGTTATGACGGTGAATTTTATCTTGGTTGATTTTAGTTTTGGTTTTGGTTTTGTGGCTATCCTAGCAGTTTTGGGTTTCATGTAGGGTGGTATCGTTGTTTAACATGCAAGTTCGAGACAAGAAACACAGAAATTAAATGCATTAATTTAAAAGTGTACCTGTCGATTCTTCTCGTTCCACCACCTGAAATGTTAGCATTTGCAAGGCATGTATATGATTTTGCAAGGAATTTAAATTGCAGGAGTAGACAAAGGTTTAGCTACCAAACCCCTAGTTATGACTTTATTGAATCTTAAAAGATCTTACTGGATGATTTTAGAATAAAATCTAGCAAGTCTGATTTTCCCTCCAGAATGTCCAATGGATTTCAAAGTGCTCGAGGCATCTCTCTAGATCACTTTGAAGATCTCTTAAAATATTCTGAGTTCATTTTTGACTTATCATATTGTTCTATTAATCATCTGAGGTCAAAGTGTGACTACCTCGTTGCTCGATAAAACTAGACAATTTAATTATCCCGAGGATAAGGTACTTGATTAATCTATTGATGTTTCATTTAAAGGTTATGTGGGTGGGTGTCCCTAAGAAAAGTTTAAGTCATTTAAGATTGAAGTGTCCACAATCAAAGTCAGGCTTGTAATGTTAAAAGATGTTAATGACCAATCATATTATCTTTTAAATCCAATCAACTGAGTTTAAACATCAAGCCTTTAACAATCATAATAGGTGAAATGGTGATTATCAAAATTTTGATTTAAGTGATATGTATTCCTATTAAATGATCACATCAACCTCAGCTTTGGGCTTAAGAAAAGTAAATTATCATCTTTTCTATATTAAGCCTATCACTTAAGAATCATTTAATCTTAGTTGACTTCCAAGTCTTGAAGATTAGGAGGATTGTGATTTTGTTGATGTTGTGTAAGGGTGGTGAGTTTCTACCTCTTAACCCCGTTATGTTTCAATCATCCAAACATATTTATTAAGATCAAAATTACCCATTTTTCCTTCGTTTATCCTAAATTTTTATTAAGGCACCAAAGTCTAAAATGAATATTTTGCCCTCGGGGCACTTCACCTCATAGCTCATTAAACACAACTTTAATGACTTTACGGGTTTAGAGTGTCATATTCATGAGGTAATTATAATGTTTAGAGGAGAACATGTGGACCTCTCAAATTTTAATTTAATTTAATTATTTATTTAAATTTAAATAAAAAGATTTTTAGAAATTATTTTTTTTGGCTTCCCAAGATAAAGTTTTTATTTATGAGAAAATTATTAAAAGTTTCCCTAGGTCAGAGAAATACTTAGACAAAATTTCAAGATCTTTTGAATTAATTTATTGTGATTTTTTTAATGGGAAAATGAGGGAAATCCACTCTTAAGCCTTTAAATTTTGTTTTTAACTTAAGAAAAATTAGGGAAATTATTTCAGTGAGTCCCAAATGATCAGAGAGCAATTCGACACATTTTGAAATAGTTTGATATTTTTAGGATTTTTAATTATTTTTAATCATTTTAAAATTAAAAATAAGGCTTAAAAATTAAGTATTTTCTAAAAAATAATTTTTATTTTTCTCAAGTGCCTCTAGTCACAAGAAGCTCAGAAAATAACTTTTGTACAAAAATACAAGGTTTATTAGAAAATCAACCTTAATACTTTAACTTAGTTAAATAATTTTAAAATTTTTACAGTAGATAAACATGATTTTTATAAACAATGTGGGATTAATTTTGCCAATTTTTTATAAGTACATAATTTACAAAAAGTAACACAGAATATTTACATTTAATTATGTATAGAAATTTACAAGATAATTCACATGATATTTTTTTTAGACTTCTCTAACCACAGGAAACCTACTAAAATTATTCCTATAATTTTCCAAAAGATATTTTAATTTATATAATTAAAATAAGCAAAAATGGCCACCTTAGCTTGAAAATTAGGGCTAGAAGTATAGAGATGCCCTCTGACTTTAGAAAAATTAGAGAACATCTCCTCTATCATGAGCAACAACATGCCAAAATTTCAAGTCGTACCTTCAAAGTTTCAAGTCATGGTGAGCAATATTTAATCATGGAGAATTAAAATACCATAGACGGAATTTAATTCATTAAAAATCAGGAAATAAGAAAATAATTTTTATTTTTAGTCCACGTTATTCTCCTTTGTTCACTAAGCAAGAGGGTATTTTTCTTTTATTTTTATGATTTTTGTAGAGAAAGATATGGATTTTTGAATTTTAGGCATCTAAAATAATTCAAAAATCCATATTTTTCTACTTATCCACCCGGCGCTGACTGGATCCTATGACGACTCTGAAATCACACGCAGTGCTCCGCTATTTGATGCTTCCATCCACGTCAACTGCCACGCAACCCGCGGTTCACACACCAAGAGTATGTCTGGCTCAATATCCTCCGTCCATTAGATACACGCGCGATCGGACGACATCCATTCATCGTCCCCAAGTGACCTAACCCATAATACGTTCACAGTCAAACATTAATATCCTTGCATAGACTCAACCAAATTGCATGGGGTTTGTTACTAAACCTTGATCTACTTTAGAAGAACCTATCCATACGGTATATGCGGTATGAAATAAAATAAATATGAATAATGAATCAAAATGAGCTCGGATTAGAGCTCGGATTAGGGATGAGATTTAATACCTTTGTCTAAGAGGGGAGGCCTCAATCAGATGGTTATGGTAGCTTTGATTGGGCCCTAAGGATAAAGTCTTGTGGCCTGGTGAATTGTCTAGGTATGAATTTAATCAAGCTCAATTTTAGGTGTTAGTCTAGAGCTAGGTTAGAGGCTGTTCGAGAGGGGGCTTTGATTGGAAATAAACCTCTTTCACTATGGGGATGATGTGTGCACAATTAATTGAAGTTTGGTAACTTTGGTGAAGTGGAGTGATCTGTCCTAGTTTTAGGGCAAATTTCAATGGAGAAATTGGCTCTAAGGGGTGGCTATCAGTGGTTGAGAGCAAGGAGATAGCACTTGGGATGGTTTGGAGAAGCTCTGGTGAGATTTTCATAGAGTTCCTTAATGTTCCAAGCACTCTCTTCTTTGGCCATGGAGAGCTCCATTTAAAGCCATGACTACCTAGTGGAGCTTAGGGCTGGGAGTTGGCGCTGAGAGTTGGGTGCTAAAGCTTGCTAAGGTGGAAGGAAGAAAGGCTTGAATGGCCAATGGGAGTAAGCCACATCAGGGAGCTTTAATTTTAGGTTTTGTCCATTTGGAGTACCCTTGGGATGATTTTTTTTGGTGGTTGGTCAGGGTATGGTCACTTCTTGGCTCAATGGGGCCAAAGGGGCTTAATGATGGTTAACTCTTAAGGGTAAGTGATGATGAAGAAGATACTTGAGTTTGGACCAAATATGGGGTGAAATTCCCTAAACCAAGGGACCATTGGTCCATAGCTCATCTTGGCTGGTTTAAGTCGGTTTAGCCAAGTCCATAGGGTGTACTTGGTGGTTGTGGTGTCATCAAATTGGTGGCTTATACGTGGTTATGTCACTTTTGGTGCATGGGTTCAATTTGGGTCAAAATGGCTAGAAGTTGGGTTTGGGTTAGGCTAGACATGACATTGAGCTTAATTGATTGATCAAAATTGTGTAAATCATTTTCATGAAGGTTTTTTTGTGAATGATTGAAGCAATTTTGAGTTCAATTAGAAGCTCAATTTGAAGGATTTTGGGATTTGGGTCAATTTCGGCATGTTAGACTAGACTCGGGTTTAGGTCGAGATAGGCTTGGAATTTGGTTCAATTGAATGGTC
>NW_018250895.1:0-2657 GCF_001263595.1 Phalaenopsis equestris
AGAAATGTAGGACTGATCTTAAAGTAAGAATTGAATTATACGTCTTCTCTTTTTAAATTATAAGTATATATTGCTAAACTATTTTCAATTATGCATTTGTCTATTACTTCGTTTGTATTCTTACAACAATCAATATTTAAATAAACTCCATGACCACTAATAGGTTCTGGTATATTATCAGGTAGTTTTTTTTTTATCATTTTTGGATTTGTTAGTAGTTCTCGGACTTGGTATTCTTTTAATACTAATACTGAGAGGTAATTGGTTAAAATGGGATGTAGTATTTGTTTTAATTTGGTTAGAACTAGTGCTGACTTCATTTAAGATTAGAGTATCTACAGAGGGATAATTTATTGGATTATTCATAAATTGATATTCTGTCAAGGTATTAACTAAGTCTTTAATTTCATTTTCAAAAGAAATAGGTTCTTCAACATTGATGACTTCGTTTAATCGAATAGAACCTTGAATGTTTATTTGTATATTTTTCCAACCTAGAATTTTAGGATTAGAATAAATTTTTCTAAATTATAACATTCAACTAGGATGGCAGCTGTTGCTATATTGCTATTTAAAATTTGTTGATTTTGTATTATTCTTATTCCTAACTTGTGGATATTAGAAGTGCTTTCAATATGAGCTATTTTTTTATATCTGTTTTGAATTAAATTTTTAAATAATTTAATTTTTTTAATTGATTTTGATTTAGTTCCATAAATTGACGAGCTATTCATTAGTTATGATTTCAAAATTAATCCTAATTCTAATTGCTATTTTAAAATTATATAACTTATTACAATCCATTCGTTGCAATTTCCTAGAGGAGATTTTATATGAAACATTTGCTCTTTTTTAAAGACTTCTAGTTGATTATTTTTAAGATTTATCTATAATAACTCACAAATACGATTAAATTCATTCTCAAGATATCATTTATTTATCATTATTCAACATCTAACTTATTTCCTATGTCATCTATAAAATCATCAAATAGTAGCTTTCTTCTTAACTTTTTTTCTTCTCTAATTTGAGTTTCATATGATGAAAAATCTAAGTCACGAGAATAATTTTCTGTACATAAACATATTTTATGTTTGGGGAAATTATATGTAATACCTTGTTTTTTATGAAGTGCTTCATATTTTTTTTTATTCCTGATTTATTTCTTCAAAAACTTCTCAATAATTTGAAGATGTCCCATCTAGAGCATTAGGCTCAGATACCATTTTATTTCGAGAATTTTCGTAACTCGTTTGACTATTATAATCATTGATATTTACTTTTATTTTTTTTTAAATTTCTTGTATATTTCTTAATTATGTTTCCATATTTATCAATTCTTTCTTTTTAGAATTCATTTTTTAATAAGGTTTTCTTCCTCAATATGTTTGCAGATTACTTAAGCAAGAGGGTCCATTACGCTTTCTTCTTAATTATGATAAAAATATTATATTAAGTTATTTATTCCTATTCTAGCATTTGATCCATACACCTCCGGTTCATATTGTTCTTCTTTGTGGGTTTCCAAAGATGATAAAAGCTTAACAAGGTCATATAGATCCTATTCAGACCACAACTCTACATGATTACTTCAGAGATCCAGAACACAGCTTTAGTTTCATTTTCTGCACTAAGTGTAACCCAAATAGAAATATACAACAAAACATAATATTATTACCATTCATAAGACAAGCAAAATAAAAGACCATACATGCTTAAAATAAAAACTTACAGACATCTTGAGGATAAATTCCATAATTTAGCCGCAGTGGCTAGTACACATTAATTTACACCAGAGAAACTAAAGAGAGAAATAGAAAAGTAGTGTGGAAGGCTCTACCTCCAAATGGAGAGAAGCCTCCAATATATAGAGCTTTTAGTTGCTCTGAATCATCATGGCTAATGATTTTTTCTCTATTAATCGAGTAGTTTGACGTCACTGCTTACATCATCTTCAATAATTCACTACTTCAGCTTTTCTTGATTTTTCTAGTGAGTAGG
Source organism: Phalaenopsis equestris (assembly GCF_001263595.1). NCBI lineage: Eukaryota > Viridiplantae > Streptophyta > Magnoliopsida > Asparagales > Orchidaceae > Phalaenopsis > Phalaenopsis equestris. Next base: position 2,002 of record NW_018250895.1, read on the forward strand.
TTCCATATTTTTGCCATCTGTCAAGCATTCTTGAATAATTGAGATATTTAATACTTTTGGAGAATCTTTTGACAAGCTATTGGCTTCTAGCTTCTCCCATATTTCTTGTATTGTATCCCTTTTCTAGCAATACATGCACTTATATAATCTTTCTTTCTGTTGAAGCTTCTGGCAAAATAATTCTTTCACTGTTTTACTTGCACTGACATTGATTTTAATTAAAATTGAATGCCATTTTTTATACATAGCTTCATGTATTTTTTGAGTAGATTGCTTACAGTGACTATAAATAAATAAATTTTCAGAGTAATGATATACCCATATATTAGATATATCAATCTTTTTCGTCTCAATCCATATTTGATATAATTCTTTAGCTTTATTTCTCTGGAATTCAGTTCCAGTAGGTTTATATTTGGGAATATATGGTTTGCTGTTAATCCCTATTTGAATTAGAGAAATATTTCCTTCTTCTTCTTCAGGATAAGTTTGAAGTATTTTTATAAATATATTCCAACACTTAATTACAGAATGAAAAATTTTTACAGCATCAGATATTTATTTTGGAAGTACTTTGAGAAAATTTTCATCTTCTAAATAAATCATTCTTATCATTCCACATTTATATAATTCAAATATAATTTTATAGTCATATA
>NW_018250895.1:2770-14315 GCF_001263595.1 Phalaenopsis equestris
AGTCACAATTTTTATATATATAAATAACTTGATAATTTCCAATTGTATGAAAATATATTTGAGAATTAATTCTCTCGTTATATAGAGAAAATTTTTGTCATTCATTCAATATTTCTAAGAAACTCTTTTTAGGTCTTATATCCTTATTTTGTAATATTTTTAAATAGGATGGTTCATAATTAGAAGAAGTTGATGCCTCTTTATTAATTTTTAATTTATTTAGAATATTTATCTCTTCAGATATTGATTCTTCTTTTATATTTTTGAGATTAATGAAATCTCTATTTTTTCTTAATTCACACACAGGTATTAATTCATCTTCCTTGATTTTTCCTTTGAAATAATCTCTAATTCTTATAGATTCTTTCATAATTCTTTCACTATAAAATATTTCACATTCAAGCTTCCATATTTGTAATTCCAATACTTTGAGATAGCTTGATATTTCTGGATTAGACTTTATATCTTCTTCTAGGTTTGAATCGTATAATTCCATATTTTCATCTTGTGATAGATTTATTTTCTACATAATTCACGAGATAAGATATTAGCTAAAATATTTTTACTTCCTTCTATATAGTCTAATTCAAAAGAATAAGCAGAAAACCAACATCTAATTAATCTTTTATTTGGTAAAGAGTCTATAATTTTTTCTTTAATAAAGGATATAGCAGTTTTGTTATCAGTTATGATTAAGAAGGTTTCATTAAGAAATATTTCAAATTTTTTAATAGCCTTTTTAATTGCTAAAAGTTCTTTTTCGTTAATATGATAATTCTGTTCAGTAGGAGTGTACGTACCTGAGCCTTATTTGCTGACAAGTTTTTCTGATTTCTTCGTGCTTTAAGAATAGCTCCAAATGCAATCTCAGAACTATCAATTTCTATACTTAATAATCTCCGTGTACTGGTAAATTAAGTTTTGGTAGATTTTTGCATAAATTTTTTTATTTCTTGTAAGATTCTATTATCTTTTTTATCCCAATTCCATGCCATGTTTTTTCTTAACTTTTTCTGAAGTGAAGCTCTTAATTCTGCTAGGTTTTAAATTAAAGCTTCCGCATAATTAATGCATCCTAAATATCGTTGAAAATCTTTTTGATTGTTTATATTTTTAAAATAATTTATTTTTGTTAAAATATGATCTTATAATTCTATGGAACCTTTGTTTATAATTAATCCTATAAATTCTATAGTATTTATGATAAAAAATAGTTTTTTTCTTACTTAATGTTATTCTATGTTTTTTAGCTTTCTGAGATAACAGAGTTAAATGTTTTAAATGTTGAGTTATGTTTTAGCTAAATATTAATATATCATCTACATAAATTAAACAAAAATGAGAGAATTCAGAGAATATGCTATCCATTCTTCTTTGAAATATTTGTGGGGCATTTTTAAGACTGAATGACATAAAATTCCATTGATAGTGTCCATGCGGCATACTAAATGTTGTAAATTTTTTGTTATTTTGATGCATCATAATTTGCCAAAAACCAGATTTGCAATCTATTTTTGAGAACCATTTGGCAGTTTTAATATGGTTTATTAGTACTTCTTTGTTGGGTAAGAAGTATCCATCAAACTTTGTATTTTCATTGAGTTTTTTATATTTTGTTATCATTTGAGCTTTTCCTCTGAGTTGCTCAGCATGATTTCTAACTAAAAAAGCAGGACTACTATGAGGACTTTAACTTCGTTCTATTAATTTAATTTTTAGAAGTTCTAGTATTTTAATTTGGAATTCATTTTTGTCTTTTGTAGTGTATTTCATTGGTTTTACACGAATAATGAGTATGATTAATTGGCTCTATAATTGTTATGGGTTCATCTTTTCCCCAAAACTCTAGAGGATTTTCTGAGAAAAACTGATTGAATAGAGATGATGCAAATTCTCAAAGTCTTATTAATTCAAGATTTGTAATTTTATATTTTTTTAATCTAGATTAAATAAATAAGGGCATTTTGCTTGTATATCTTTATCTAATGGATAATCACCACGCTGGCTGTGAGATAAGAGACGTTATGTGCATTATTGGATAATGTAATAATGGGCATTGTAATTCATTATTTGATGGTGTTATTAAGGTGATTTTTTGTGAGTTTATATAAATGATGAGAAGGTTTTGAGGAAATTGTTTCCTAAAATTAAATCAGGGCCTTCATCGGTTAGACACCATAATTTTGTAATTTTTATTATTGTGGAGTCTATTAGAAGTAATTGATTTTCCCAAAATTCATTAATGGTTCTTAGACCATTAAAAGTTTCTACTAAGAGATTCTCTTTATGTGTTTGTATATGTGATGAAATCATTAATTTTTTGCACACGGTTATATCGCTACCAGTATCAAATAAGGCGTGAATTGGAATAAGTTCATATGTGGGAATATATAATTCTACATTAATGTAGCTATGAAATTTCATTAATTCTTTGTATAGTATTATTATCTATTTCAACTTTTTTATGGTTGAATGTAATGTATGTTGTTGTAAAAAATCCATTCCTATTAGTATTTTTGTTGTTTTTATCATCAAGTAAGAATAAATGTTGAAAATATATTCTTTGATTATTAATACCCCAAAATCCAAAGAGTATGTTAGATTCATGAGTACAAATGTATTCTTGTCCTACATAATCTTCATAAATGTAAGGGTTTTGTTTTAGGATATGTAAATTTGATGGAATTAGATTCAAAGGTTCTAAATAAATTAAAAATTAATACAGAGGCATCAACTTCTTCTAATTATGAACCATACTATTTAAAAATATTACAAAATACGATGACAAAGATTAATTAGATGAGAAAGCTGGTTTTCTGCTTATTCTTTTGAATTATAAGAATTAGTAGCGAACCATAAATTCCCAAATAAAAACCTACTGGAACTCAATTCCAGAGAAATAAAGCTGAAGAATTATATCAAATATGGATTGAGACGAAAAAGATTGATATATCTAATATATGGGTTTATCATTACTCTAAAAAATTGTTTATTTAAAAAAATGTACAATTTTACTCAAAACTGGTGCACATAAATCACATGTTAACAAAAATCTAATTCCATCAAATTTTCATATCCTAAAACAAAACCCTTACATTTATGAAGATTATGTAGGACAAGAATACATTTGTACTCATGAATCTAACATACTCTTTGGATTTTGGGGTATTAATAATCAAAGAATATATTTTCAACATTTATTCTTCTTCATGATAAAAATTCAATAAAAATACTAATACAAATGAATTTTTTACAACAACATATTATTACATTGAACCACGAAAAAATTGAAATAGATAATAATACTTTACAAACTCATCTTAAGATTCCGAGGTTGTCGTTCGTCATGACCTAAATCCTCACATCTTCCAGGCTATTTGTGTGATCGTTCCACACAAATGTAAGCCCTAACAAATAAAATTGACAGGATGAAACACTCAAATAAAATTCTCCTCAAAACTGAAGCCAAACAATAGGATAGACTGGGAAGTCACCGAGACTCTCCTCTGAATCCATGACATCCCCTAGTTCTTCCTCCTTTGGATTCTACAACAAATGTTCCAAATTTAAACCAATCCCTTTTCACACCTCTCAATCTGATCTCTTTGAAAAGTCCTATACTCTTACCTCCTTGAAGATAATATTTTCTAATTTTTATCGAGAGTTTTCTTAGGTGAAACATGCCACAGCTCCCGGTTAAAGCATTATTATGATTGCATTATTATGAATGGGCGTCGATTGAAGCATTATTATGAATGGGCATCGATTGAAGTTAATGTTATGAATGGGCGTCGATTAAAGTTAATGGGCGTCGATTGAAACATTATTATGAATGAAATATGCCACAATTTTAAAAAGTTTTGATCCAAAGTCATCCTGATTAAACAATGGTACGCCCGGCTGACGACGTTAAACCAAACACTTTGTGGGAGGCAACCCATATATAAATCTATATATATCTATATATTACTATTTTATTTAATAAGTGTTTTTATATATTAAGAGAAAATAATATTTTTGAATCGTACACAATTTTACATATCATAAATTAAGATAAATATTGGTATTGGAGGAAAATTTGGAACCAGGTTGAACAAAAAAATAAACGACGTGATTTTGGACTCTGGCACCGACGACACTAGAATGGGCGCCGACAGCTCCCGGTTACATGGACCATGTTCCTAACAACGCCATCAAGAGCGCTGGCGGTGTCCCGAGTAGTTACGTGCAGTCAGTGCAAATGCGGCAGACTTTGGCGGGATTGCGCTCTTAAATAACCACCGAGAGGTGTTTTTAAAGGCCTAAAAATTGCCTTGGATGATGAGAAACTTCCAAATTTTGAATTCCATGGCTTCCAATTTCATAAATACTTCAAGGTATAAGGTTTTCAATAGAAGAAAATTTATCAGTTTTGACGTGCAAAGATTATACGACAAATTCATTACAAAAAAGAGACTTATCAAGGAGAGAGGCTTTGTCAATCATGAATTGATTAATCTAAGTTCACAGATTAAGAAAATTATTGTACAGAGTCGTTGGAAAGTTTTATGCTACACTATCGCTGCAGTTTTTGTACCAGTGGTAAAGGAATTCTATCCTAACTTACATGGAATTACCCAAGGAGTCGTCTTCGTTTGAGGTAAGGTTGTACTATTTACTCAGGCTTAAATTAATGATTTGTATATAATAGAAAATGTTCCAATATATCATTATACAAATTTTATCCCAACGATAGATATGATGCAAGATGTATATAATTTTCTGACGGATGCAAATGATAATTGGGAAATCAGAGATGAGGGATAAGTTGGTTTCTCCGTTTCACAACTTAATCCAATATCAAAACAATGACATTTCTTTATATCTGCAAAAATACTCCCTACCATGAAGATTAGTAGAGTTACAAGAGAAAGTGTCATTTTAAACTATTGCATTCAAATGGAAAAGCCCATTGATGTGGGATTGAATATTTTCAAATAAGTTATGGATATTAATATGAATGGGCTAATATATGGACTGGGGCACCCTTCCACAATTTTCTTACTTTGTGGTCAATTTCAAGTGCCATATGAAAGTTGGGAAAAAAGTATTATTACTTTGGGAGCCCATGATTTCTATTGATGATAATTATATTGGGAATGAGAATGAAGCATTAGATGTTATCTTGGATCATTCATCACATGCTTCAACACCATTAATTCCACAAACAGTTGGAAGTTCAATAGCTTTAGAGAAGAAAATAAAAAAAAATAGAAAGATAACTTCAGAGTATTACGAATGCAATAGGAAATCTTAACTACCTTTTTTTATCACCTTAATTGGAGGATGAAGGAGAACTTTGATCATATTGGAACAATTGAAGCAGGATTGATGTAGATGTTCAAGAAAAATGGATGGATCGATGAAAATTTGACTGATCAGTTCCCGTACCAACCTTTCTATAATTTGTACATCCATTACCAGTCTATGGGAGATATTAGAGCAGGAGAAAGTGCTGAAGATGAAGTAGAATAATTGAAGAAGTTGGACTCTCTACTATTTTAAAGTAATTATGTTTTTAATGTAATTGTATAGATTTGATTTATTTTACTTTACTGTGTTTTAGAACTTTATTGACTTTGATTGTGTGTATAGTTTTGTGTCAACGTTCTAGCGTTGTGGCTTGATTTCGATGCTGAATTATAATTTAGTTTTCTTTATGGATGTGAAAGTGTGATTAGAAAAATGTATTTGTAAAAACTGTATGTTCATATATAAAAGTTAGTTTGGTGTTGTTTGTGAAAATATTTGTTTGTGAATTATTTTAAGATGAAAATTAGTGTTCAGAAAGACTAAACAGACATTGGAGTGAATTGAAAGAAAGTTGAAATTTGCAAAAATCAAATATATGAATTTTTGTCCAATGGCGCCGACAATGCCCTCGACCCAAAAACCACCTAAACCTCTTAAAATTCACAATTTGCACAGTAAAAAACGCCATTTTTACCCTTTTAGTCACCTTTAACCTTCAGTTTTTGCACCTAGAGCTAGCTATTGCTCGAATTTGAGGCAATTTTAAGGCAAACAAAGTTCGGATTTCATCTTCTCTAGGTAAGAGCTACACTTTGAACTCAAAACTTCTAATTTTCACCAAGGATTTATCTTATATTGCCTAGATCTGAAATTTTGAAAATTTTTTAGAAGCATTTGAGAAAATCCTTTGGTGAAGAACTCTTACTTAGTAGATTAAAGTTTAAAGTGTTCCACATTGTGATATTCAAAATTTTTGGGAATTTATTTGAATTTTATCAAATTTTTGTAAATTACCATGGCACCAAGAAGGAACGAAGGAAAGAGAAAAGTGGATTTTAATGATCAAATGTTTGTCAACTACAAGACCATCATTTGCTTCAATAGTCTATTTACAACTAAAAAGGTAATTTTGGATTGAGGATTTAAAAATCTGGGTGGAAAAGTTGAAAGATTAATCAATGTTTGGCAGTAAAAAAATTTTTGTTACTTTATTGTCGAGGCTATTAATTGTGTAGTGATGGAGTTTTATGCCAATTTTAAGGAAACTTCTGAAGACTAAGTGTTTGTTCGTGGGAAAATGGTGGAATTTATTCCAAGGAAAATTAATAAATTTTATCAGTTAGAGGATGTGTATAGCTGACAGTACAAATCATTTTCTGTTACAAATGAGGACTTGGATGAAGTTATTTCTTTTCTTACTAATGAAAGAGGAACCTGTTGAAGAATAGTGTTAAGGTAAAATTTCCTCTTTCTATGTTAAATGAATCTAAGGCCTGACACTACATTATTTATGGAAGAATGATACCAACAAATCATCATAGTTAAGTTACAAAGGATAGATCCCTCTTGAAATTCTATATCCAGCAGATGAGAAGGATAGAAGTGGGCTCTATTATTTATAGAAACACTCGATCTATTGCTTTGGGAGAGACTATTGGTGATTTAGCACACCCTGCCCTGAATTTCACGCTATGTGAATAGGCAGGAGTTGATTTTAGAGTAGATGACGAGAGGATTGAACCCTAAAACCTATTGGGCCTTCCAATATAAAGACTTATGAATCTCATGTTGGATGGAGATCTGGAAGTAAGACCAGGGATATTCCTTTTACTTCAATTACTACTTCTAGTACCCCTACTATCCAAGAACTTATGGACTAGATGATTATCCAACAGGGAGATATCTTAAGAATGGAAAGTGGAATGGAAAATATGGAGGCCAAAAATGCACACAATAATGATTTGACAAGACAGAAGTTTGAATATGATGCTTAGGGGTGAGTATAATGTGGAATTTCCAACTTGCCCCAGCTTCCGATATCAGCAGCAAAATTTGGATGTTGAAGAAGAAGAAGAAGATGATGATGATGATGATTGGTGATGTTTTAGTTAGATTTTTGTTAAGTTTATGTTTGATTGTACTGTATTGTTGTGACTATTTGTTTGTTTTTTTTAGAGTGTGACACTTTATTTCAAATTCTATGTTGATTTGTGAATAGTAGATTTGTGAAGCTATTTTTTACATTAGAAATCACTTTAGTACTAATTGTTAGTTTTTAGTATATTGTTGGATGTATTTGTAGTTAACTATTTCTCAACAAATTTTTTATATGTATTTTGTGTTATTTAATGTTTTAAGTCTTGTAGCTTTTCATATTAGCACCTACAATATTTCAGAGTTAAGTTTCAAATCATAACCTTCAACAGGTAAGTCTTATCTTTATGTATTAAATGTTTTCTTTCACCCTTTATTTTTTCAGTTTTTCATGCAAAATCTTTTAAAATTTTAAGTTGGGGAGGGGGTGGGGGGGGAGAGAAAAATTTCTTCTTAAAAGAAAAGAAACTTAATTTTAATTGTCCTCAATTAGTTATATTTTCGTAATGTCCCTTTCTACCAAGATTCTCCAAAGAGTAGGTCTACTAAGATTAAAATTATAAATATCCAATTTCAAGGGTCTATCAAGTTCATTCCCAATAGAATACAAAACTTTGTGATTGAAGAAAGTTAATTTCAGCTCTGAGAGTTGTAAAACTATATTTTCCTATTATAGGTAAAGTAATTAGTATTTTTAAAGTATTAAAATCCTTAGAAATTAATGTAAGAAGAAAAAAATAAAACTTTATTAAAAATCTTTAAGGCTAATATAAATTTATAAAGTGAAGGAATGTGAAAAGTTTTTAACTTTAAAAAGAGGATAGTGAAGTTTAAAATTATTAAAGACTATCCAGATATAGTAATCATCACATAGAAAAAAAAGTGAGAAAACAAAAGAAAAGAAAAAAAGATTGAAAATGATCCTGAAAAAGAAAAGAAAAGAAAAAGATGTGAGGAGAAGTTTGAAGAGATGTCTAATTAAAAATTGGCTTCACTTCAATCAACTTAAAGAAGAAGGTTTGGCTACATATTCTAAACTTATATTGCAATATTAGTATATTTACTAGTAAAGTTTCATGAAGTTCTTTTTCATATGGATATTCTAAGTGGCTTTATGAATACTTTGCAATTTTCCTTGAAAAGAATAGAGAATCAAAAATCTTAGACTTGACTGCTACATATTATTATATCTTTAATATTAACTGGAGTTATTTTACATTTTTCTTAAGTTATATTATTGTATTTAGTGGACTAAAATATGGAAATCTAGAAGTTAAAATCTTTGTCATGAGTCATATTTTTATATAATAAAGTAGTTACTTGAGGACAAATAACATTTAAGTTTGAGTGACTTTGTTACACCAAAAATATATGTATTTTTAAACCCATATTTTGTACTCATTTTTTTTTATATTGTACTTTAAAGGAAGGTATTTTTCATGTTTTATTACAGGTTGTTGATTTTTAGGACTTGGAGCAAAAATGAAGCAGAAAAGATGAAATTTAGAGTTAAAATGGAGTTTTTAAAAAATTGTTCTGCGCCGACGGAGCCAAACTTTGCTCTGACGGTGCCGTTTGATAGAGAGCATGGATTATATTCATGAGCCACTAGTGCTGACAACGCCAATGTCGGTACAGACCCTATTTATAGAAGATTTGATGAATTCAGACGCTTTTTGAAGAGTTTTTGGATGCACCTATTGGAAAACCGACCTTAGGCTCTATTGAGAGCTAAGATTGATCAGAATAAATCTCTCTTCTGGTATTTTTACATCTCTTTGCCCCTCTTTGTGCCACTTTGCATCCTTCAATCATATTCTACACCATTAGTCATTTATTTAGTTTTGAGTTTTTGTGGTGAGTTTAAGCAGTGGGAGAGATGTTTGTTCATATTAGAAAACTTCATCACATAAACATAGTTTAGCAGCTATTGTTTTAAACTTTACATTTAAATTATACTAGTGGTTAATAATTTAGCTTTGATAGTTTCTTAAACATTCAAAATTACTAAAAGTAATTTTGTTGTATTTTTGTGAATTTTCTAGTTAATTTATCATTTTAAATTTAAACCTTCCTCATGGGATCAATATTTGGGACTTAAATAGAAAGTAATGTATTACTTGATAACGATACGTATACTTGCGTATAATCCAAACATTAAGTGCTTAACATTATTATTCATAAAATACAACATCAAGATTTTTGGCACTATTGTAAAGCAGAATCAGCTTTATAAATTATACATAACTATATTTTTCGGGATCAAGAGGAACACCCCTTCAATAGCAAATCAGGTTCAGTAGGGGAAAGATTATCTATGGAAGACTTTTTTTCCTTCTAAACCCTTGGACCAGCCACTCCTCCTCCAAGGCTTCAGCCATCATATTAATGGAATCATCCTCTAAGGGGTGCAGGTTAGGATCACCCAAATGGGATGAGGGAGGGGAGTTTAACAAAATTATGGGAGAAATATGATTAGAGAGAGAGTCTCCCAAATTGTTAAACCCATTAATGGACACAACAGGGACCCCTTTCGGAGAACCAAATGTTGCATAGAAGAATAAATATGATCAAGAAGTATTTCAGCAGCCTGGAAGTCCCTGTTAACTTCAAAATTAGTCCCACCAAGGTGCTTAGAAGATACCTTAGAGGGACCTACAGATTTACCTGAATCACTATTAGCAGGTCTTAAATTAGGAGTTAATCTACAACACTTTTCATTGGAGTGACCAAACATCTTTCAATGGTAGCAATAGAATGGCCTTTGCTCCATGGCAATAGGTTGTCAATAGCCATTAGGTTTTGTGCCAAGTCAAATTCTATCTATGTCAGGTTGAGTAATGTCCCTTTCTACCAAGATTCTCCAAAGAGTAGGTCTACTAAGATTAAAATTATAAATATCCAATTTCAAGGGTCTATCAAGTTCATTCCCAATAGAATACAAAACTTTGTGATTGAAGAAAGTTAATTTCAGCTCTGAGAGTTTGTACCAAATAAGAATGATAGGGGGTTCTTTAGTGGGATCAAAGTCCATAGACCATTTAAGGATTTTCATTTGAACTTGCACTATAGGAATTTATTTTTTTGAGGAAATTTGAGCATAATACTCTTCAGTTGATAAATGAATTATGATGTGCCTTCCATTAAAAAGCCCAACTTTCCAGCTGCCCACTAATCTGAAATCATCAAAGGCTCTTCTGATGACTTCCATACGGGGATGCCCAAATTGGAATTTCCCACCACAGTAAATTTGTGAAAATCTATTAGGGAGACCATCTCATCTTTACAAAAGAATAAGGCATGCATGCCTCCCTTCCAAGCTTCCTAGTTCTAGTCTAATTCAGTAGATTTCTCCTCAGTTCTACTATGATATTCCTGAAGCAAAATTATAGAAAATTTTAATGAAATGCACTAACTCAAAATAATAGATTTAGTTTTCAAAATTGTAGTGTTACTTGAGGATAAGTAATATTTAAGTTTGGCGTATTTCATTATGTCTTTTAGCATGCTCAATTTTTTATACATTTTGCATTTAGTTATGAATGAAATTGTAGTTTAAAGGAAGTTATTTTTATGTTATTGTTGTAGGAATAATAGAAAGAACAATTGGAGTGAAATCAGAGTAAAAGAAGGCAATTGAAGAAACATTAAGAGAAGGCAATTGAAGCAACATAAAGTGCAGCAGGCAGCGCCTAGGCCCCACTTCCCGGCGCCTAGGTGCCAGAACCACATGAGGAAACAAAGAAGAGGATGCCTGGATGCCACTTTCCGGCGCTTAGGTGCCAAAACTGTTTGGAGTAGTTTTCATGGAGTTATTTAGCGGTTCTAGATGCTGGAAAGAGCAATTTTTGTCATTTGATGAATTGGGGACCAAGTTCCAAGGTCTGAAACTCCCCCCACGGACTTCAGAAAATCCATATTAGTAGTAGGATTCCACTAATTAAGAGGGATTTGTATAAAAATTTCAGAGCATGTGTAAGGGATTATATCAACAATTACAATGAGTAGTAGAGAACTTCAGTGGAAGGATCTCAGAGATTATAACTAAGTAGTGTATCTTTTGGTTCCATTTTAATCCGATAAAAATGTATTTAGTGAACTTATTTTTCTAAGTAGAGATTGTTTGATTGTCTTGTGATCCTTTACAACACATATTTAG
>NW_018250895.1:15848-24146 GCF_001263595.1 Phalaenopsis equestris
TCATATATTCTCACAGATTCAACACTTGATTTATAGTTCAGGGTCAGTGTATCGGACCACTGACAATTGCCATCCAAGAAAGATCAGCTTCGTTGCTTTCAGCTGAGAGGAAACTATTTTACTCTTTTTATACAAACCTCATGTGTCTCAAGTTGAGATACCTCATTCATCACAGGAACTCATTAAGATCTTGAGGTTCCAATCCTTTATCTTGTTCTCCAGATTGATTAAATGAAACTTTCGAGTAGTGTAAAAAATCATGTACCCACCTGGCTTGACTCAAAGTGAGAACATCTGTAAAAGAAGTTTGTGAGACTAGAGAACACCTCTTCCTCGCAAGTAAATCACATATATCATCACCTAGACAATTGAATTTGACTTCAATTGGGCTCATATCACACCATAAAAGTTGAAAATCTAGTAGAGCTCTGTACATATGGGCAGTTGAAGCCCTTAATGAAATTGCTCTTAGTAAAAGATTAAGCATCACCTGAGTAATCAGTAGCCTAGACATTGACATCCACTTACTCCAAAATGACACTTTTGTCAAAATCACAATTCTCATTTAACAACCAAACCTCAAACTCAGTAATGATAAACCTCTTGGATGATCTAACTAGGCCAAAAATTTGATGAGAATATTTGGGAGTCGTTGAGCTTTGAAAATAAAATAACCTAAGGGAAACTAAAAGCAAAAAATGCATAAGTTTTGCTTAACATCCATTCAAACCTTTATATAGGCCCCTTGCTGAATTTGAAATGCCACATAAAGTTTTGTCAATATATAATTTCAAGACAAAAGTCAAGAAAAATAATGATGATTAAAATATAGAGAATTTGTATATATAAAAAGAAATATTTTACAACCGGGTCATTCGCCACTTTGGGCTGGACTAATCCTCGGTTCATCAAACTCATGCACAACGCATGCCCACCAAACTTTTATTTCTCTATATTCTCTTCCTCATTGTGTACATAAGAAATAAAACTGGTGACCCAAAATTTAGTCAGTTCTTCCCTTAGAGTTGCCACCTCGGTTCAAAGAACTTCCATATCTGCAAACTTGTTCTGGAGAACCTCCACATCCATGACTGGGACCCAGAGAGCTTCCATATATGCAACATTGGCCCAGAGAACCTGCACTTCTGCCACTTAGGCACAAAGAGCCTCCATGTCTTTGATACATGAATGCCAACTCCTCCCGCACTGACTAGAGATCTATAGCCCGAGCAAAGGAGTCCACAGTATCATTCATATGGTGGACTAACAACTCACGATCATCAGTTTATCTCTCCAAATTGGCTGAAAGATGTGTTAGGATCAGAAGAGACAATGGGGTGGATACCCCTAAGCTGCAACTTGACCATAATACTTACCAGCTTCTTTGGTTTTGTTTGGTACGCCGTCTCTGTGGGTCGGGAGTCAATGATATCTATTGTTTCTTTTATAGTAGGTGGGCATATGATACAATGATAAATTGGAAGAAGTAATGGAAAAGAAAAGCTAAGTTACTAGTCATGTGCTCTATTTATGATGTATTGAAGCTCTTCGCACGAGAGGAGTCGTACCACGATGAGTATCCCCTTCGGTCAATGACAGAGAAAGAATATTCTTTGTTAGTGGAGCTTTGTTTTGGATAGCCTTGTCAGCTATACGTCTTAGTGGATCATTTGCCTGACGTGGAGCATCACCATGAGTAGTATTTAAAGTTGGAGAGTGAAATCTGGTGGTGGAACATGCATGGCCACCATCGAGGGTTCCCTCTCTAAAGAGGGTAGTTGGGAGTCTCTTTCTAACTCCGTGCCTCAAGGAGTATTGTTGAATCAGACGATTCTCTAACCTCTTCCATATGAGGCATTTTCATGTTTGGCTGCTTCACTGGTTTGGTTCCTTCAGCCAGCCTTTTGGCGTCAACCGTTTTCTTCTCATCTATTTTCCTCTTTTCGATCAATTGGCCCTCCTCACCCGCTTGTTTCTTAAGGTGTGAGTGGGAACATATGTGTTTTCTTTTTCTTTGATCTTCAAAAGTGCAAGTTCTAGAAGCAGGAAGCCCAAAATTCTTCATCAGAGGTTCCTCGCTTTCTGGTTTCTTAGCACTTGACATGTTCGTTCACTTAAATAACCAACTAACAGGCAAAGGATACAAGGAATGGAAAAAAGAAAAATGCTCTTAGCTCCCTATTTATAGGAAAAAGGGCCACATAAATCAAGGGAGTATAATTATTTCTCTTATTCTTATGGCATTTATCACTTTCAAAGAAGTAAGATAACCAGAGAACTAATTATATACATCAGAAACATGTCTGCTTGATTCTCGAGAACACTTTGGATCACATAAAGAGGATTTGTGTTAGGACATTCGTCACGCTGTCAATTGGCCTATAAAGCCGACCGAATAAAAATACTAACCAACCCAACGAACACCGAACACCGTGACCACGTAACCCTCTTTCAACCAACATTAGCCATTACAAAAGGTCAGCATTCAACTGAATGAAAGCTCTTCAATATATACAAATTGACCAAAAGTGGGCTGCTCGTTAGATTACGGTGATACACCCTCTGCCCGATGAAATAATCCTGCCTAAGGCAATGTATATTCGCAATTGGTCCACTAAAAAAAGGCAACTTAAAACCATTCAATCTGTCGAAGATTACTCAGTTGGCCGAGTGATTATGGGCCGACCGAATGAATATCAGATTTTCATGCTTGGCAATATAAATACGAATCGATGACAGGAGCAATTATAGATGAAGAACGACGCTACCAATGATTGTAAGGCCAAAACATGTACTATTCAGTTACAAATATTTAAACATGTAATGGATTAAAAACTATATTAACATTCACATTAAATGAGGAAACAATCATGTAATTTGTGATACCTTACCTAAGATTTATAAATAGGAGTATCATTTTTACTGGAAGGATCCCTGAAAATTTCCAAAAAACAAAATATTAGTTGCGTCTTATTTATCTTTTCTTCATCCGACCAATGCTCTATTTTTTAGGCGTAATCCATAAGACAATTTAGAATCAAACAGTTATTATTATTACATAGTCTACATTTATTATTTATTACAATTTATTCTTATTTTTAATAATGCTATATAGGCACCCATTATATGCTCCATTATCAAAGATCAACAACAAATTGCACATTAAAATTTACATATCATATTTATATATTATACTATGAAAATACATTTTCTTTTTCTATTTTATATCACTTGATACTTTATCATAGCTAGTTGGACCGAAGTAAGAAACCCTACTTGAAATTCATTTTGAGCTATGAAGAAGTAAAAATTCTTTGTCAATCTTCAAGCTTTGTTCTTTAATGGCCAATCATGGAAAAGAGCCTTAATCTGAGTTAATGTGATTAAGAGTGATGTTATCCAAATGAGGAAAAATAGTAATAAGTAGCAAGTGTACAGGAGATTAAAAATATCAATTGATGTAATAATTACAATAATTTACTTAATTACACAAATGAGTTATGAGCGTTGGGTATCAAAACGGCAAAATGAGTAATAATTACCTGGAAATAAGATGAAGGTACAATTTTTATAAGTTTTTGTGCTGCAGAAACATCCAATGATAATAGCGTCCATGAATGGACTTCTAAGTTAATGATTGCTTGGTAATGATGAGTTTAACGAAACTATTGACTTTTCGAAGCCATGAACGATGCCTACAACAAGAAAAGATTCTTCTTTCTTGCAAGTTTAGTTCAAATTTACACTAGCTTGCTACATACAGGTGGTGATGTTTGAACCTTGAAAGAGGGATGCTCTTAAGTAAGATATTGAAGAGGCCGTGGTGGGTTGATTTTGTGTTGTTCAATGCCTTTTTGTGTTGTTGCAGTATTTAGATATTTCAACGACAAAAATATTTAGGGTAGAGTCTAGCATGCCGTCATGCTAATATAAATATAATTTAGTCTTAACTTTGAATAAAAATTTTTACACGATAACAAGAATAAATGCAACGCTCATGAGAGTTCTATTATGGTCAAAATCCAAAGAGAAAGATTATGAAGCCTAATTTTATTGAAATTGATACGCCATCAACAAATTTCCATCATTTAGCATAAATCTCGAGGCAGGAAAAAAATCTTGAGATAGTGTTTCTATCATTTAGAATAAATCTCGAGGCAGGAAAAAAATCTTGAGATAGTTTAATAGTATGGATTATTCAAACTTCAATTAAAAGTCATCAATAACTCTGATTTTAGCAAACTTACAATCAAACTGATCAGCTCAAAGAGACGACTTAATTATCAAAATTGGCTTAATCTAAGTCAAATCAAGCCCGGCTTAAGCCGTTAAACCACTTTTCAAAACTTTTAATGCATACTTGGAATATCAAATAGATTCCAAATCTGACAATATTATAATCAGATTGAGTGTCTTGGTTAAACAAATCTAACTGACCCAAGATCGCTTAATTTCAATATCATTAGTGCATTCAAAGGTCCACCGAACATCATTTGATTAAGGGAATCTCTCAAGGTCGTTTATTGGAGAGTTGTCCAGATGCATTTAATATTTGCACAGAGACCTCTTCTAGACTATAAATAGAGCCCTACCCTTCCTCATCAGAAAAGGAAGGGAGATAGTTGAGCCAGAAGAAGACTGAAGCTTGGACGAGGAGCTGAAGTCCAGCATCACTTCTGCTTCACAGATCTGGCAAATACTTTCCACTCCTGCAGTCGTTGACCACTATTGAACCACCACTCGTTGGCCACCATCAAACACTATCGCTCTCTCCTGACTCGTTGCAATGAAACTTTTTGTGAATCACAAAGTGTGTTATAGAATCCAGATGAATGTTACAAAGTAACAAGACATCTTACAGAACAACACACTCCACGTAATGTGTAACGATGTCTTCCAAAGATAGTATAAAAAGAGACATTGAATACGATACAATAACACACACAAATAGTAGTATAACAACGCACCCTACATACGGTGAAACAATTTTGCTTGATGACAGTGCAATAATGCACCTAGAAAATAGTGGCTTTCTCTGAGCTCATCAAGCTCTCTGTTTACAACCCCACTACGGCCTTACGAATTACGTGGTCCACAACTCGTACATCTCTTGACTCTGGTCTCTATAGCCTATAGACTTCATAACAGCTCATCATCATGGCTTACGTGATCGATTATGAGTTATGTGATCCACAGCTTGTGCAGCTTCTTGACTTTGGCCCTTGTAGTCTACAAATGTTATCATAACTCACCACTATAGATTACATGACCAACTATGACTTATGTAGTTCACAGCTTGTGCAGCTTATGCTCTGGCCCTGCAGTTTATAGACATCATCACAGGTCACCACTATGACATACATGTCCAACTATGTCCACAAGGTTAATAACTCGTGCAGCTCCCAACCCTGGCCCCTACAACCGATGGACATCATCACAACTCACCATTACAGCTTATGTGACCAACTATGGCTTACGTGGTTCATAGTTTGTCCAACTCTCAAATCCAACATCTCTGACCTATGAACATCATCAGAGCTCACCACTAAGCTTACATGACCAATTATAACCTATGTGCTCCACAGCTCTTGCAACTCCTTGACTCTGACTCTTGTGCCCTATGGAATTCATGATAGCTCATTACAAAAGCTTACTTGACCAACTACAGCCTAAGTGGTCCACAACACGTGCAATTCCCGGCTCTGACTTCTATGACTAACGGATGCCATTATAGCTCATCGACACAACCTACATGAACAAATATAACTTACTTGTTCCACAAATCATACGTAAAACTCCCGACTCCAGCATTTATGGACTATGAACGTCATTGTAGCTCATCACTATCTCTTACATGACCAACTGTGGCCTGCATGTTCATAAATTGTGTTGCTCCGTACTTTAACCTCTACACCCAACAAATGTCATGATAGCCCACCACTAATTCCTACATTTTTAACTATGGCTTATGTGGCTCTAAGCTCTTGCAACTCTCCACTTCGGCCTCTACGACCTAAAGAAATCTTCACAACTCACCACTAAAATCTATGTAACCAACTATAGTCTAAGTGATCTAAAACTCATGCAGCTCTTAACCCTATCTTTTTTGTCCTACATATATCATCACAGCTCGTCACTATAACCTATATGACTAATTATGGCCTACATACCTTATAGCTCATACAACACCAACTCCACCATTGGCCACCTTTGACAGGCACCAATGACACCTTAGGTTAACTCTGACTGTTGCCTCCAACCAATCCTAGACACCGCCATCCGCTGCCACTTTTGACCAACTCAGATGGCCTTCACCTTCGTCTATTGTCACCTTTGGCAACAAAACAAAATTTAATTTTCTAAAGGCAAAGGGATTTGAACTCATGACCTCACAACACGTGCAGCTCCCGACTTTGGCTTCCATGACTAACGGATGTCATTATAACTCACTGATACAACCTACATGAACAACTATAACTTACTTGAGCCACAAATCATACGTAAATCTCTTGACTCCAACCTTTATGGACTATGGATGTCATTGTAGCTTATCACTACCGCTTACATGACCAACTATGGCCTCATGTTCATAAATTGTGTTGCTCCATACTTTAACCTCTACACCCAACAGACGCCATCATAGCCCACCACTAATTCCTACATTTTTAACAATGGCTTAGGTGGCTCTAAGCTCTTGTAACTCTCCACTTCGGCCTCTACGACCTTTAAAAATCTTCACAGCTCACCATTAAAATTTATGTAACCAACTATGGTTTAAGTGATCCAAAACTCATACAACTCTTAACTCTATCTTTTATGTCCTACATACATCATCACAACACATCACTATAGCCTATATGACTAATTATGGCCTACATACCTCATCCTGAAACTGCTTATATGCAACAGTATAACAATAATTCGGATTATATTTTTCACTTATATTTCCTTATTTCATAACAAAACCAAAAACTTGATCTTGAAGAAAAATAAGAATTTAACTTTTAATTTAAATATATTGGGATACTAAGAAAGTATATGTATCATTATCAAGTAATATAGGACTTTTTTATTAAGACCTGAATATCGAACCCACAGGGAAGATATACACAATGCACTTTTTGGAAAACTTTCTATTTTTATAAAGACAATTATTTAAACTAAAGATGTTTTCACAGTAAAGAAATTTTAAATATTTTTGGTAATTTTAATATTTTGACAAAAATAAAAAAAACTTAAAAAGATAACTTGAGTTTTTGTAGAAGAAAAATACTAAATATGAAAATATCTTTCTCCTTATAATGAATCAGTAATAAGTATAGGAATTATGTTGTGGAAGTATACATATTGTGTTGTGCCAAATAGGAGAAATAATATTCTTTACCCTTACTAGAGATGCTATAAAAAATATTGTCTAATTTAAATTTTGAATAGTTTTGAAGATCGGCTAGGCAGGGAAGATACTAGCTCTCACTCTAGAGTTCCTTTCATTCCCTCCACTTGGGGGCTAAAATCTCGTATCAGAACCTAAAATAATCAACCAAGTTGGGGGCTTTAACCTATCACTTTAAAGTCCTCTAACTCTACACCCTTTAATGAATATTTATTTAGTTATTTGCACTCAATCATATGAACTACATTCTCATTCATACAACCTCATGTGATTTCTTCCAATTGTTGACTAAGACAATACCAACCCAATTTTTACCTGTTCTCACAACAAACTTTAACATCTGGATTGGTCAAATTAAGAAGTAAATGAAGTACATGGATTTAAAATATAACAACTTATTCAAACATTAAAGATCAATACTTATCATTTTAAGAAGAAAGATAAAGAAAACTACTCAGAATCCATGGTGAAAACAAAACTATACTTTAGTTTAAAAATAAAAATCATTATCAAACCAACAACAAGTCTCAATTAAAACCAAAATTAGTTTAAAACAAAAGATAAAAACTTATCTCAAGTCCTCCACCAAACTCTTAAAGTTCCTTTGAATCTCTTCTCTTTTACAACACTCTCAATATAAAACTAAAATAAAAAAAGGATAAATATGTGGTGCCTGAAAGTCTCTCCAACTAACTCCTTAATTTTTGAACTTTCAAAATTTTCTCAGTACTTTAAGGACCTCTTTCAAAGTCCCAATCTTTCTTCTTCTATAATTCTCCAAAAGATGCCTTGGTATCTCTTCAAAATGTGTCTTAATTCGATGTATTTCCCGAAGAGATGCATCCTTTCACAATAATTTTCGTCCATGGTAGTTGTAACCACCTATTAAGCCAATAGGTACCTCA
>NW_018250895.1:24225-25349 GCF_001263595.1 Phalaenopsis equestris
GGCGCGGCCCGCTCGGTTTAACCTATGCTTCAGCGCCTGATCTGGCGCTTAGGCGCCAGAACACTTTTGCACATTTTTCACCTATTTGCTCCAAATTTGATCCTTTTTCACTCCTTTAAGATTTTTTCACATTTTCACCTGTACCTGAAAGAAAAACACAAAAATACCTTCCATTAAAGGGCAATATCTCAAAAATAGATATAAAAATATGTCTAAAAATACAATATATTTTAGGCGTATCAAAATCCCCCACACTTAAAATGTTAATTGTCCTGAAGTGACAGTTTAATCTTTAAAAAGTAAATATGTATGATATTTATATGAGTTTTTTTAGGAGTTAATAAAATTTAGATTTAGAAATATAGTAGTCCAAAAATATTCAGTAAATGAGACCAACTTAAAGTTTAGAAATTTTTAATATTAAGAAAGATGAAAATATGAGTTCCTATCTAATTCAGAAATATTGCAAGTCTTCCAAATTTAGAATTTAGTTCTTTTATTATCTCTATTTAAAATTTTTATTAAGAATAATTTTACTTACTATATTATATCCATAAGCTTAAGATCTTCTCAAGTCTTATACTTTAAAAAGATCAAATGTAGAACCAATTTTTGAATAAACACTAATCCTCAAGCTTTTCCTCCCTCACTTTTTCTTCTTCTTCTTTTTTTTCTTTTTTTTTTCTTTTTCTTTTTCTTTTCTTTATCTTTTTCTTTTCTTTTTCTTTTTTTAAGCAAGGATTAATATAATTGGATAGGCATTTAATAATTTTGAATTCTACTTTTTCTTTCAAAAAGTAAAGTCTTGATAAAAAACTTTTACTTATAAATATAATAATAGCTTTGAAATTTTTTTTTAATAAAATAAATTTAAGTATTAAAAATAAAAGTATAAATTTCTTAAATTTTAAAAAATACAATGTTTCTTACTAAAGATTGTTACTTATATTAATCATTTTCTACACTAAAAACTTTTAACTGAAAGTTTTTCTTCATTACTCAAAATTTCAACTAAATTCTCTTACTCATTTCTAAAATCAAATTTTACTTCCCTAATATAACATAATCAATTTTGCTTCCCTAATTTTACATAATCAATTTTTTTTCTTTTTAAATCAAATTCA
>NW_018250895.1:25393-28484 GCF_001263595.1 Phalaenopsis equestris
CTTACATCCCCCCAAACTTAAATTTTTAACAGATTAAATAGTTTAGCATCAAATATATATAAGCAGAAATGAAAATTAAAATAATTGTTAGCAAGAATTTTTATACCCTAATGATACAAGTATAAAACTAAAAACAGGAGTAAAATTTATTTTGATCAAATTTTCTAATATTTTCATTTCAATTCAACATGTAGAGATTCAGTAGACTTCTAAACAGTGGGTATAAACATAAAAGCAAACTAACACACTAACTTGACTTCACAATCTTAACATAAAAACAAACTCACAAACATGATAAAAGAAAAATATAGGGTAACAATTTCTGTAATTTAATAATTAAGACCTAAGTTAGCAAGATTTTCATCTTTTCAAAATACAGAATTAAGTTAAGTTCTAAACTAACTAAATCACAAAACTCACAACAGTTACTACCCTAAAATTTTGAAACAAACTACTAACTAACACAAACAACACAATAACAATAAAATACAAAAGTCCAAAACACAATACATAGTACATATCATCACAAAGATGCAAATGTAGCAGTACCACACCACATAGTCCAAAACATAAAAATAAATAACACATCACAAATCTCAAGTTCAAAGCACATAGTCTAACACATATTACAAACATAAAAATCTCTCAATTCTACTCCTCATCTTCTGAATAACTGCTATATCACTTTTCAGCAGGCTCATAATCAGGATATCAAGGATATGGAGGAAATTGTACTCCTGGGTCACATATAATTAGGCTCTCCAGAGATGAGAGTAATTTCTCCTCATAATCACTCTTTCTCCTACTATACCTATGAGTATGCTCTGCAAAATGCTCTAAATTTTGAACTTTATCAGCGGTAAAATTAATATGATCCATCATCCCCTATAATAATTGATCTTGGGTCTCAGTAGACTCACCTCTAGATGTAGAAGCCCTTGAGGTAGATGGTTTAAATGTAGAAGCACCAGAGGTAGAAGCAGCTGACCTCTCCATTCCATAAATCCTAAAAAATCCTCCTCTCTAGCCAAAAATAGAATACTCATAATGAGTCTTCACATTCACCTTAGTGATGGGCTTTAGAGGTAACAACACATCCTCTCAACTATCATATTTAACTCCAGCCTGCTCACATAAAAAAAGATTAAGGAAGCAAATCCCAGACCTGTAGTAGTAACGGCAGTGGCAGAACTGATGATAGTCTAATAAATGAAATCTCCTATGTTGATGTGCTTTCCTTCCTAGATACAATAATTTAACGTCGCTCTCTCTCTCTCTCTTTGGTCACTTTACTAAGATGATTTGTTGGTAGCATACGAGCAGAAATAAAATAGTGTCAAGCCTTTGAAGGTGCACATAACTTTGAAGTTAGGAAGTTGACTCTCCTCTCATTAGTGATCTTCTAAAGTCCTCTTCCAATAGATAAGTAAGAAATAATCTTGTCTAACTCCACTTCAGTCAGACTATAATTTGCATAAAAACATACTATAATTTGCATAAAAACATAACGTATAAGGTGGCAGATGATAAAACAAGTTGATTACCTCCGTTGAAAAAGGTACCAACTTTTCTTGAACCATGACTCTATTGTCTTCAGCCTCAGGGAGGTTTGCAAAAACCCCCACCCCAACAGAGAAATAGCAGAATTGTTCCCACTGTCGGCTAATGCTCAAATCGTCTACATCTCCACCTAGATTCCTAAAACACCACTCCTGAATCAGACTTTGTGATTGCAACGCGTCACTGTACCAATCTTGAGCCTTCTAACTAACAAATTCACTTGAATTGAAAGGGCTCTTCCCTTTGCTCCTCTTCATTCTTGGTGTCATTCTACAAATTTTTTAAATTCTAAATATAACTTCAAAAATAAATTCTAAATTACTAAACTAAACTTCCAAAGTATAAACTACACTTCCCATGTAATTTCCATAGATTTTGTTTTTTGATTTTTCATCATGAATAGTGAATTTTTGAATTTCTCCAAATGTGCTCAAAATACATAGTGAAAATCCAAAATTTTTGCATAGAAGTAAAACTCTTACCTTAAGGAACTTAGATCTACAAAATTTCACTTGATTCCACCAAGAAATCTTCACATTAGATTTGCCCTAGCCCTAAAAAATCGTGAACTAGAGAGGTTGAAGAGGACGGTGGTGTTTAAAAATAGTAATTTCGGACTGAAATTTCACTTTTAACCATTTGCGAACCGATTTTCGTGAACCGATGCTTAGGAGTCGGTACATGGTGCTTGGGCGCCTGCCTCTCGGGTTGGTTCAGCTTAAGCGCGAAATGTGGCGCTTATGTGCCAGTGCACGATTTTCAAAAGTTTCAAATTAAGTAAAATGCACTATTTGCCTAAGTAAATGACCCCTAAATTATCTTATAGCACTTAAATGACTATTTTCAACTTCCTATAACTCCCCTCTCTCTTAAAATTCTCCATAATAACTATTTCGATTTGAGGCTAAAAATATCACAATTTTTTACACAAACAAACTTATATTAATTCACAAACAAGTACAAATACCTTTAAACACTTAATTCTCACTCCAAATAGTCTTGGATGAGAAAATTTTCCTAAATAAAAATAAACAATCATGTCACAATTAAACGCATATAAGAAGTCATAAATAGTAAAGACAAGACTTAAACACTAAACCACTTGAAAACAAAAACTTTTAGCACATAAATTCTAACACTAAACTTAATTCCATTTTTCATTTGAAGGAACAAATTCCTGTCTTTCATTAGTCTCTCCAGGAATATAGAGTTGATAAAACAGACGGTGGTGACGAGCTCTAATACTATCTTCTTCAGTCCACTTCTGCTTTATGAACATCACCTTATCCGCTTGCTCTATATAACTTGTGTGGCTAAATTGCATCTTTAATTGCCATCCAATATGCTCTAGATGTGCATGCAACTCAAGTACCTTCTCTCCAATAAAGCCATAGTATTCTCAATTTTTTTTATCTTCTCTGATATCCCTTCAATAATAACGGCTAAGAAACTGTTATACATCTCTTGTGCACTTTGACTAATGAACCTCTTCCTCATGGTTTCTTCCTTCTTCTTCAAATCCATCTCCCAT
>NW_018250895.1:28530-40499 GCF_001263595.1 Phalaenopsis equestris
CACAAATCCCTTCTATTTATAGGACTAAAACCTTCCAATAACTCGTAGACGCGTTTAGAAACTGCCTTGGCACATTTTTACAAACTAATTAGTGGTTTAACCTTCTAGAATATTAATTTTGCACATCTATTTAAACTGTCGTGCTTAAGTGCCAAATATAGAGCTTAAGTGCTAGTGCACATTTTTGCACTAGTCAACTTAACATCCAAATTCTCATTCTAACATGTCTTTGTCACTAAATAAAGTCTTAAAATCTTTACTAACACATAATAGTTTCAAAAATACTATCCCAATTTTCTTAATCACACACAAAACAACAATCAAAATAAAAACACTGTGATAACTATGGGTTGCCTCCCACAAAGCGTTTGGTTTTAAATTGTCAGCCTGATGTAACCCGTGCTTATTCAGGTTGACCCAACATCATTTCATCAGTAAATTTTTACTGATCCCCTATAAAATAAGGTTTCAGTCTATGTTCATTAACTTTAAATATTTTCTCAGACTTAGGATCTTTAATATCCACAGCTCCAAAAGGATAAACTTTTATCACAACAAATGAGCCCATCCACCTGGACTTAAGTTTGCCTGGAAATAGTCTTAATCTTGCATTATAAAGAAAAACTTATTACCCCGGCTGAAAATTTTTGGTAAGAATCCTCCGATCATGTCACATCAATATTTTTTTTTATAAATCTTGACACTCTCATAAGATTCATTCCTTATCTCTTCAAGCTCATTTTATTGTAACAACCTTTTCTTACCAGCATCTTTTAAATTATAATTCAACTCTTTAAGAGCCTAATATGCTTTATGCTCAAGTTTAACTGGTAAGTGACAAGCTTTCCCAAATATTAGCTTGTATGGGGCTATATGAAGACATTCCTATAAGAGTTCTGTATGCAGTCCTATAAACTCACAAAGCATAATCAAGTTTGACTGACCAATCCATTTTTGTTGGATTCACAAATTTTTTAATAATTCTTTTAATTTCTCGAATGGATAATCCAGCCAAACCACGTCTGAGGATGATACACAGTAGCAATCCTATGATTTATATGATATATCCTTAATAACTTCTCCATTATGCCATTTCTGAAATGACTTCCCCCATCAATAATGATAACTTTCGGCATCACAGATCTACAAAATATGTTCATTTAAAAAAATTTTGCAACACTTTGAGCATCACATCGAGGTAAAGCAACAACTTCTATCCATTTGGATACATAGTCCACTGCTAAAAAAATATATAATATTTGCAAAAGATGGTATAAATGGTCCCATGAAATCTAATCCCCAAACATCAAATATTTCAACTTCTAGCATATAATTAAAGGGCATCTCATTTCTTCTAGAAATATTGCCTACTCATTGACATCTATCACTAGTTTTGATATAAGCATTAACATCTTTAAAAATTATAGGCTAATAGAATCCAGATTGTAAAGTTTTGTATGTTGTTTTATCAACACCAAAATTTCCCCCAAAATCAGAATAATGGTATTTTTGGATAATTTCATAAGTTTCTTCTAATGGTACACATCTTTGAATAATTAGATCCTTTCCCTATTTTATAAAAATGGGTCATCCCAAAAATAAGCCTTAACTTCATAAATAATTTTCCTCTTTTGTTGGTATGTCATTCCATAGGGTATAATATCACTAACAATAAAGTTCATAATGTCGGCACACTACGGAACACGCCACCATTAATGGTGAACATTTTTTCATCTGGAAAATGTTAATTAATTTTTTTTTCAAAATAGAGTGGTTTTTCGAACTCAAGCCTAGACAAACGATCATCAATTTGATTTTCAATCCCCTTTCAATCTACTATTTCAAAATAAAATTCCTGCAAAAGAAGAATCTATCTTATAAGTCTACATTTAGCATCCTTTTTTTTCATTAAGTACTTAATAGCAGAATGTACTTAATAGTAGAATGATCTCTATGCACTACACAATGAGTTAAAATTAAATATGATCTAAATTTATCAAAAGCATATACTATTGCTAAAAACCCTTTTTCAGTTGTTGTATAATTGATTTGAGTTTGATTAAGAATTTTACTAGCATAGTAAATTACTTTAAAAATTTTATCATATCTTTGTCCTAAAATAGCTCCTACAGCTTAATCACTAGCATCACACATCAATTCAAAAGGTTTTCCCCAATTTGATGAAATTATAATTGGTGCAGTGATTAATTTTTCTTTTAATAAATTAAAAACTTTTTGGCAACCTTCATCAAAATTGAAAATTGCATCTTTCTCCAGTAAATGGCACAATGACTTAGCAATCTTTGAAAAGTTTTTAATATATCGCCTTTAGAATCCAGCATGTCCTTAAAACTCCTAATTTTCCTTACATTTATTGGATAAGGTAAATACGGCAACGACACCAAAAATTGATCCCCTACTTAATGCTTATGCACAGTATAATAATATTTCTGATGGTATTTTTCACTTATATTTCCTTATTTTGTGACAAAACCAAAAACTTGATCTTGAAGAAAAATAAGAATTTAAATTTTTAGTTTATTTATATTGGGATACTATGCAATTATACGTATCGTTATCAAGCAATATATGACTTTTTGATTAAGACATGAATATAGAACCCACAGGGAAGATTATGCAATATGCACTTTTTAGAAAGTTTTTCTACTATTTTAAAAAGATAATTACTTGAACTAAAAATAATTTCACAGTAGGTTAAATTCAATTCTTTTTAGTATTTTTGATATTTTTACAAAACAATAAAAAATTCTAAAGATAACTTGAGTTTATGTAAAAGAAAAGCACTTGATATGATAATATCTTTCTCCTCATCATGAATCAATAATAAGTATAAGAATTATGCTGTGGAAGTATCTAAATTGTGTTGTGCCAAATAAGAGTAATAATATTCTTTATTCTTACTAGAGATGCTATAAAAAGCATTGGCTAATTTAAAGTTTGAATAGTTATGAAAACCGGCTAGGCAGGGAAGATACTAGCTCTCACTCTTGAGTTCCCTCAATTCCCTCCACGTGGTGGCTAACTTCTCATATCAAAACCTAAAATAATAAACCAAGTTGGGGGCTTTAAGTTGTCACTTTAAAGTCCTCTAAATCTATACCATTCAAAGTTTATTTTCCTATTTATTTGTACTCAATCAAATGAATTACCTTATCAGCCCTGTTATTACATGTCCTCACAACAAATTTTAACATCTGGATTGGTAAAATAAAGAAGTAAATGAAGTGCATGGATTTAAATCATCACAACTTCTTCCGTCATTAAATATCAATACTCTCCACAACATCCATCCAAAACTTAATTACTTATCATTTTAAGAAGAATGACAAAGAAAACTACTCAGAATCCATGAAGAAAAAAAAAACACACTTTAGTTTAAAAGAAGAAATCATTATCAAGCCAACAACAAGTCTCGATTATAACCAAAAGTAGTCTAAAACATAAAGAGAAAAACTTATCTCAAGTCCTCCACCAAACTCTTGAAGTTCCTTTGAATCTCTTCTCTTTTACAATCACTCAAAACAAAATAACAAAAAGGAT
Source organism: Phalaenopsis equestris (assembly GCF_001263595.1). NCBI lineage: Eukaryota > Viridiplantae > Streptophyta > Magnoliopsida > Asparagales > Orchidaceae > Phalaenopsis > Phalaenopsis equestris. The sequence continues at coordinate 32,092 of NW_018250895.1, forward strand.
AAAGTAAATAAAAAGTGGTTCCTAAAAATCTCTCAGAACTAACTCCCCATAGAAGATCTTTCAAAACTTGCCAATATTCTCAGAACTCTTTTCTAAGTTCTCTCCTTTCTTTTATAGTTTTCCAAGAGGTTCCTTGAGATCTCTTCAAAATGTGTTTTGATTCGATGTTTTCGGACCTTTTCTGGACTCTTTTCTAAGTCCCCTCTTCTTTTTGTTATAGTTTTCCAAGAGGTGCCTGAGGATCTCTTCAAAATGTGTTTTGATTTGATGTATTTTCCCAAGAGACTCATCCTTTCATGATAATTTTCATCCACGGTGGTTACAACCACCTATAAAGCCAATGGGTGCCTCAAAAATCTCTTCAAAATTTGTGAAAATCGATTTTACTCATCTAGTAACTGCCACGGGCACTTAAGCGCGGGGTCTCGGTGCATAGGCGCGACCTTCTCTATTTAACCAGCGCTTAAGCTCCAGATCTGGCGCTTAGGCGCCAAAACTCTTTTTCCCAATTTTTTCACATTTGTTGCTTCAAATTTGATCCTTTTTCACTCCTTTAAGCAATTTTTCCATTTTTACTTGTATCTGCAAGAAAAACACAAAAATACTTCCATTAAAGTGCAATATCTAAAAAATAATTATAAAAATGTGTCTAAAAACACTATATATTTTAGGTGTATCAGCTAACCCAAACTCAAAAAAGGAAGCGCAACAGGAGGGTCGGAGGATTGCTATAACCCAGGCTCCTAAGGAGATACCTGTTGAGGAAGATCCTCACCAGGATGAGTTAGAATTCTTAGAAATCTATCCACTCCTTTGAGGAAGTAGATTTCATTTTTTAATGGATACCAATGGGTACGAGAGTATATAAAAAATAGCCACTACTTTATCATCCCTTCATGGACATTGTGAAGGGAGAAAGAAGTCCACTCCTATCACCTGAGTCATTTCAATTTTTTAGAGGCTAGCTGCCAAGGAAGGCTGCTCAGTCAGTAAACTACTCAAACAAGTGGGACATGCAATACCCCCTAGCATAAAGAAAGAAATCTTAAAGGACGTCAAATTTGTCAGACGATCTCAAAAACTAATTGAAGCTTTGCCTGCTCACATTCATGTCTGGTTCTGCTTAGGGAACAGAGTTGATACCGCCATAGTTACCACTGATTCTACCATCACTAGGATAGCAGGTCATTGACCAGCCAAGACACGACTGGGTCCAAGAATTCTACCGATCACTCATTATAAGGATATTCCTAAAGTTTCAAAGGAAAAGATGAAGAAATTGCCAAGTATTATAGTCAGATTGCACTATGGGGAGCATACTTCTCTTCGACATACCAATGTTTCTGCCGAGACACATCGTCTCAAGACATCACTGTCAAAGAAGAAGGTGTTGGTACCTGTTGACCTTACTTTTGGTTGAGGTCTAGAAAACTTCTGCCCGTAGGTCAAGATCGTGGAATGAAGCTAGGGTCCGAAGTATCTGACATTGTCGCAGCAATTTCCTGCAAGGTGGAAGAACTAGACGAGGAGGTTTAGCAGTGTCCTCCAGATCTTAAAGCAATTCAAGAATCAATAATTGAAAGAAAAGTTGAAATGTTTAGGGTTGAGATTTTTGAGTTGGCTCGGGAACATGAAATCTCCATTGATGATGATGAAGATTTTGACTATAATGATTACCTCAAAGAATATTTCATAGATGTCCATGTCATTGAAATAACAGTCGCTACATCTACGAGCGAGGCTCAACCTCTTGTCAAAGAGAATGCCGTAGATGAGCTGCGTAGGGCTATCCTCCTAAGGTATGTGCAAGTCAGCCAACTGGAGAAAAGGATAGAAGAGATGGTCGCAGTCATGACTGCTATGACCACAATTCAGGGAGATTCTCAACCCTCACAATTAGCTTCTCCAGAGGTTAACCAACCAGAAATTATACATATTACAAATTAAGGAAAAGAAGTTGCCTTAGAAAATAGAGATGAGCAACCAAAGAAGGATCCTCCATCAAGCGCCATGCCGGAGAAGGAATTTAAGCAAATGGTTAAATAAGTTTGGGAGGCCTTAACCCAATCTAAGGGTGGTGCATTGATTTTAACGGGTAGACCTTACCCAAAATAATTCGATGTTGTACCCTTCTTCAAGAGTTTCATGACCCCAAACTTTAACATATTTGATGGGACTGGAAATTCCCGACAACATATAACACATTTTTGAGTCAGTTGTGGCAACACAAGGAGTAACAAAGTTTACTCTTCCAATAGTTTGCCAACAGTTGATCCCAAAACTGCTTGACAATAATTCTAATTATACTTTTCACTTATATTTCCTTATTTCACAACAAAACCAAAAACTTGATCCTAAAGAAAAATAAGAATTTAACTTTTTATTTATGTATATTGGGATACTACGCAAGTATATGTATAATTATCAAGTAATATAGGACTTTTTGATTAAGACATGAATATCAAACCCACAAGGAAGATATGCAATATCCACTTTTTAGAAAACTTTCTATTTTTAAAAAGATAATTAATTAAATTAAAGACATTTTCGTAGTAAAGAAAGTTTAAATATTTTTGGTAATTTTAATATTTTGACAAAAACAATACATGACAAAAACAGTACAAACTTAAAAGGATAACTCAAGTTTTTGTAGAAGAAAAACACTAAATATGAAATTGTCTCTTTCCTTATCATGAATAAGTAATAAGTATTGGAATTTTGTTATGGATGTATGCATGTTGTCTTGTGTCAAATAGGAGTAATAATATTCTTTACCCTTACTAGAGATGTTATAAAGAACATTGGCTAATTTAAAGTTTGAATAGTTATGAAGACAGGCTAGATAGGGAAGATACTAGCTTTCACTCTAGAGTTCCCTCAATTCCCTCCACCTGGGGGATAACATCTTGTATCATAACCTAAACTAATAAACCAAGTTGGGGGCTTTAACCTGTCACTTTAAAGTCCTTTAACTCTACTCCCTTCAATGAATATTTCCCTTTTTTATTTTCACTCAATCATATGAACTACATTCTCATTCATACAACCTAATGTGATTCTTTCCAAATTTTGACTAAGAGAATACCATCCCGGTTCTTACATGTTCTAACAACAAATTTTAACATCTGGATTGGCTAAATCAAGAAGTAAATGAAGTACATGGATTTAAATGATCACAACTTCTTCCAACATAACATTAAAGATCAATATTCTCTACAACTTCCATCCAACACTTAATTACTTATCATTTTAAGAAGAAAGATGAAGAAAACGACTCAGAATCCATGGAGAAAACAAAGCCACACTTTAGTTTTAGAGTAGAAATCATTGTCAAACCAACAACAAGTCTCAATTAAAACCAAAAGTAGTCTAAAATAAAAGATGAAAACTTATCTCAAGTCCTCCACCAAATTCTTGAAGTTCCTTTGAATCTCTTCTCTTTTACAACACTCTCAATATAAAACTAGAAATAAAAAAAAGATAAATATGTGGTGGCTGAAAATCTCTCCAACTAACTCCCCAATTTTTTAACTTTCAAAACTTTTCCAGTACCTTCAGGACCTCTTTAAAAGTCTCAATCTTCTTTCTTTTATAATTTTCCAAAATGTGCCTTGGTATCTCTTCAAAATGTGTCTTAATTTGATGTATTTCCTCAAGAGATGCATCCTTTCTCTATAATTTTCGTCCATGGAGGTTGTAACCACCTATTAAGTCAATAGGTGCCTCAAAAACCTTTTCAAAATTTGTAAAAACTAAATTTACTCGTCCAATAACTGCCACTAGCGCTTAAGCGCAGTGCCTCTGGTGCTTGGGTGCGGCCTTCTCTGTTTACCCGGTGTTTAAGAGCCGGATCTAGTGTTTAGACGCCAAAACACTATTGCACATTTTTCACCTATTTGCTCCAAATTTGATCTTTTTCACTCCTTTAAGCATTTTTCAGCTTTTTACTTGTACCGCTTTTTTCCTTTAAGCATTTTTCAGCTTTTTACTTGTACCTGAAAGAAAAACATAAAATAACCTTCTATTAAAGTGTAAAATATCAAAAATAAGTATAAAAATGTGTCTAAAAATACTATATATTTTAGGCGTATCAAAATCCCCAAACTTAAAATGTTACTTGTGCTCAAGTGACACTTCAAACTTTAAAAACTAAATATTTATGATATGTATATGAGTTTCTTTAGGAGTTACTAAAATTTAGATTTAGAAATATAGTAGTCCAATTTAGAAAAAATATTTAGTAAATGAGACCATCTTAAAGTTTATAAATTTTTACTGTTAAGAAATATGAAAATATAAGTTCCTATCTAATTTAGAAATCTTGTAAGTCTTCCAAATTTAGAATTTAGTTCTTTTATTATCTCCACTTAAAAATTTTTATTAAGAATAATTTTACTTACTATGTTATAACTATAAGTTTAAAATTTTCTTAAGTATTTTACTTTAAAGATCAAATGTAGAACCAATTTTTTATTAGGCACTAATCCTCAAGCTTCTCCTCCCTTATATTTTTTTCTTTTTCCTTTTCTTTTCTCTTTTCTTTTCATTTTTTCTTCTTTTTTTTTTCTTTTTTTCTCTTTTTCTTTTTTTTTTAGGCAAGGATTACCATAGCTGGACAGGCCTTTAAGAATTTTACTTTTCCTTTCCTAAAGCAAAGTCTTGATACAAAAGTTTTACTTATAATAATAATAATAGCTTTGAAAATTATCTTTAATAAAAAAAAATTAAGTATTAAAAATAAAAGTCAAAATTTCTAAAATTTTCAAAAATACAATGTTTATTACTAAAGATAGTTACTTATGTTAATCATTTTCTACACTAAAAACTTTTAACTTAAAGTTTTTCTTCAATACTCAAAATTTCAACTAAATTTTTTTACTCATTTCTAAAATCAAATTTTACTTCCCTAATATAACTTCATATACATGATCAATTTTTCTTTTCAAATCAAATTCACTTGCAGTTCATTTGAGAACAATAAAATTCAAGCTTTAAAAATATTTTTCATCCCCCCCAAACTTAATTTTTTAATAGATTAAATAGCTTGGCATCAAATACATATACGCAGGAATGAAAATTAAAATAACTTCTAACAGGAATTTTTGTACCTTAATGATACAAGTATAAAACTAAAAAACAAGAGTAAAATTAATTTTGATCAAATTTTCTAAACTTTTAATTTCAATTCAACATGTAGAGATAAAATAGACTTCTAAACAGTGGGCATAAATATAAAAGAAAACTAACACACTAACTTGACTTCACAATCTCAACATAAAAACAAACACACTAACATGATAAAAGAAAAATACAGGGTAGCAGTTTCCTAAGTTTCAAATTTAAGACCTAAGTTAGCAAGATTTTCAACTTTACGAAAAACATAGAATTAATTTAAGTTCTAAACTAACTAAATCACAAAACTCACAATAGTTACTACCCTAGAATTTTAAAACAAACTACTAACTAACACAAATATTACAATACAATTAAAAATAAAAGTCTCACACATCACAATATCTAAACTAGTAAGCATACATACATGTCTCCAGTCCAAAACATGAAAACACATCACATCACAATTCTTACTTAAACATAAAAGTACAAACCACATCACATAGTTCAAACTAACAAAAATTCAAATGTAGCAAGCCCGAACCACATAGTTCATGTCATATTACAATCATAAAGTAAATCTCCCAGTTCTACTCTTCATCGTTTGAATCACCGCTATCACAAAATTTTGCAGGCTCATAATCAGGGTATCTAGGATATGAAGAAAATTGCACTCCTTGGTAACCACTAATGAGGCTCTCCAAAGATGAGTGAAATTTCTCTTCATAATCACTTTTTCACCTATTATACCTATAAGTATGCTCTACAAAATGCTCTAAATTTTGTACCCTATCAGCGGTAAAATTAATATTATCTTTCATCCTCTGTAATAATTGATCTTGGATCTTAATAAACTTGCCTCTAAATGTAGAAGCACGTGAGGTAGATGGTCTAGATGAAGAAGCAACAGAGGTAGAAGCAGCAGACGTCTCCATTCAATAACTCCTAGAAAATCCTCCTCTCCAGCCAAAAATAGAATGCTCAGAATAAGTCTTCACATTCACCATAGTGATGGGCTTTAGAGGTAACATCACTTCCTCCCAGCTACCATATTTAAATCCAGCCTGCTCACATAAAGAAAAGATCAATGAAGTAAATCCCAGACCTGCAGTAGTAACAACAGTGTTAGAACTGATGATAATCTGACAAATCAAAGCTCCTATGTTGATGAATTTTTCTTTCTGGATACAATAATTTAACTTCAATCTCTCTCTCTCTCTCTGGTCACTTCATTAAGATTATTTGTTGGTACCAGACGAGCAGAAATAAAATAGTGCTAGGCCTTTGAAGGTGCACATAACTTTGAAGTTAGGAAGTTGACTCTCCTCTCATTAGTGATCTTCTAAATTCCCCTCCCAATAGTCAAGAAAGAAATAATCTCATCTAAATCCGCTTCAGTCAGACTATAATTTTCATAAAAAAACATAACATATCAGGTGGTAGAAGATAAAATAAGTTTATTACCTCCGGTAAAAAAGGTACCAACTTTTCTCGAACCATGAATCTATTGTTTTTCAGCCTCAGGGAGGTTTGCATAGAACTCCCTAACAACAGAAATAACCGCCACAACAAAGGAACAATAGAATTGTTTGTGAATCAGTTTTCAAAAATACATGGTGAACATCCAAAATTTTTACATAGAAGTAAAGCTCTTACCTTAATGAACTTGGATCTAGCAAATTTCACTTGATTCAACAAAGAAATCTTCACTTTAGATGTACCCTAGCAGATGTGACTTAGCCTTCCAAAATCGTGATTTTGAGAGGTTGAAGGTGACGGGAGGCCTAAAAATGGTGATTTTTGGGCTGAACTTTCACTTTTAACCGCTCGCAAACTGGTTTTCATGAACTCGCGCTTAAGCATAACTAAGAAATAACTAATGATAGAAAGTATGGTTTAATTGTGATATTCAATATATTAGAAAGCATCCTTCTCCTTGTCAAGAAATTATAGTGAATGGATAAAATGAATTACTGCAATTTTAATTGTGCCAAATCGGAGCATACCCATTCTTTACCCTTTGGTCCAAGCATAAAGAACATTGACTAATCCTATGCTTGGTAACTGATTCTGCGACTAGGCTGGGATGATACCGGCTCTCAATTTGGAGCTCCCACGTTCCCCTCACCTGAGGGCTAACATCTGCACATCAACACCCAAATGATAGAATCGAATTGAGGATTTTAGTCTGCCACTCTAAAATCTCCAATTCTATGCCAGATAGTAATATTTCCCTATTTATTTGCACCCAACTTCCAAGGGCTTTGATCTCCCTGAATCTTGGATGTAATCTTCACTTTAGTTGTAAAACTTAACATATTTTAACAAATCAATTTGCCAGATTGAAAGTAAATTAAGATCAAAGTGAAAAGATCATCACAATTTCTTAAACATTTTTCATGGCTTCACCAATTTAAATCACCATTACACAAATCTCGAGACATGAAAAAGTCAGAGAAAACTACTCAGAACTCATGGGAAAAGCATAACAAAACTTAGAATTCATATATAAAATCAAAGCCATACAAACTATAACAAGTAAATAACTTATCTCTAAATTTCTCCCCAAGAACACTCCTCGAAGTTCCTCTGAATCTCTTCCTTTCTTTACAGCACACAGAATTCCTCTTTGAAGCAGTAAGGAGGAATAAATCTCTCACTTTCCCTCCACTCTTACAATTTCTTGAAGAATTACTCACAGTTACACGCTCTAGCAAACTCTTTACACACTAATGGAACCTATCTAACCTCCAGGACTATTGAGATAAGTTCAGAAAAGATTTGAGATGTTGGACATTACAGAAAATGCTAATAAGAATCTATTTCCATCAATTATAAAACCACCTGAACTTGAGTTGAAAACATTACCTAACCACTTGAAGTATGTGTTTTTGGGAGACTCATTTACATTACCTGTTATTATATCTTCATAATTAAATGATTTATAAGAACAAAAACTGTTAAATACATTGAAAAGATATAAGAAAGCTTTTGGTTAGACCTTAGTGGATATTAAAGGAATCAGTCATTTGATCTGTATGAACATAATTATATTAGATGAACAATATAAACCAAGAGTTGATCCACAAAGGAGATTAAACCCTATAATGAAAGATCAAGAAAAGACAACATTTACCAGTCCTTTTGGAACTTTTGCTTTTAGAAGAATGTCTTTTAGATTATGTAATGCACCTGCAACATTCCAGAGATGTATGATGTCCATATTTAGTAAGTTAATTGACGATGGATTGGAAGTATTTATGGATGATTTCTCTATATTTGGAACATCATTTGAC
>NW_018250895.1:41106-41443 GCF_001263595.1 Phalaenopsis equestris
CTTGGACAAAGATATGAAAAGGTTTTTAAAGTGATATACTACGCTAGTAAAACTCTTAATGATGCTCAAATTAACTATACTGTTACTGAAAAAGAGCTACTAGTTATCGTATATGCTTTAGATAAATTTTGATCTTATTTAATTAGAGCTAAATGTGCTGTGCACACTAATCACTCAGCTATTAAGAATCTGATGCAAAAGAAGGATGCCAAACCAAGGTTGATTAGATGGATATTATTGATACAAGAATTTGATCTTGTAGTTATTGATAGAAAGGGAACTGATAATCAAATTGCTGATCATTTGTCAAGATTAGAAAACCATAAATTATCTGATG
>NW_018250895.1:42418-44496 GCF_001263595.1 Phalaenopsis equestris
CCTATTGGAATGACTCCTTACAGACTGATTTTTGGAAAGACTTGTCACTTACCAGTAGAATTGAAGCATAAAGCATATTGGGCAATTAAAAAATTCAATTATAATTTAAAAGATGATGATAAGAAGAGATTGTTACAATTAAATGAATTGGAAGAATTAAGAAATGAATCTTATGATAATGACAGAATTTATAAGGAAAAGCTAAAGTTATGGCATGATCAGAAGATTAACCAAAAGAACTTTGAACCAGGACAAGAAGTTTTGCTTTACAATACAAGGCTGAAGTTAATCCTTGGGAAATTGAAGTCTCGTTGGTTAGGGCCATTTACTGTGACTCAAGTTTATACTTACGGAACTGTTGAAATTGAAGATCAAAAAATGGGAAATAGATTTAAAGTAAATGGACATAGATTAAAACCATATTATGAGGGTAACTTACCAAATTTTAAAGAGGTTTTAATGATCAGTCAACCTGAATAACACCTGAAAAGGTCGGGCTGACGACGTTAAACCAAGTGCTTTATGGGAGGCAATCGATATTTATCTTTAATTTATTCACAATTATAGTAGTTGTTATTTAAATTTATCACTAGTTTATAGTAGTATTAAGCTCTACTACTCTTGTTTACCCTTAAAATATCTTAAAAATTGGATCCATAAGGAAAAATTGAAACGCATTCGGACCAGAACAAAACTGTGAAAATTTTTCCTTGGGCACCGACAGCGCCATCTACGACACTAACGGTGGGTTTATCCCAAGATTCCAGACAAAATTAATACAGAGGCGTGCTGACGGCGCTCTCGAGGCCGCAGATGGCGAGACCGGTGAGAGGCGGTTTCATGTGTCCGATGAGCGGTTTTTTATGGTTGTTGGGTGGGAATAGTCTTTTTAAACTCAAAAATTTGAACTCTAGTTGATATTTTTTCCCCATGAATGAAGTAAAACTCTGTCAATTTAATTCTTATGGCGTCTAATTCCCCTGATAATCCCAAAATGCGAGTTTTCAATCGGGAAACGTTCATTTCTTCAACAAGTTGCTGACAAAGAAAAGATTAATCAAGGAACGAGGATTCGTGAATTTCGGATTGAATAATCCCACAACGGATATTGAAGTAATAGTAGTGCGGCAAAGATGGGAAGTATTGTGCTACACTACTACCGCCGTGGTAGTTCCTGTGGTAAAAGAATTTTATGCAAATTTACATTGAATCAACCAAGGAGTTGGCTATGTGCGAGGAAGATGGATTACTTTCTCTTCTGCATGGATCAATGAGTTATATATGATAGAGAATGTTCCTGTCTGCCACTATTCTAATTTCGTCCCAACGAGAAACCAGATGAATGAAATTTAGCAGTATTTGATGGACGAAACTGACAATTGGGAAATGCGAGTATTTTACAACTAAAGTGGATTAAAATGCGAGTATTTTATTAAATTAAAAATTATAAATGATAGCAGATTTAAAAAATAATAAATGATGCTCAGGCCTGACACTACAGAGGAGAGCCTAATGTAACATTTCTTGAATGCCTCCGATATACTCAGTATCAACCCAATCCACCTACTGATCAAGGCGACGATGAAATAGCTTGGGATTTTGATATTTAGAAAGAAATTGATGTACTTATGTCTGTATTTTTATCTTATGTAACCATTTTATAAGAGAAATGGATGTTTATGTATTTGGACTTTCATTTTGTGTACTTGGATAATTTTCTTATTTTAAATGTTTAATGTGGTAGTAGAAATGTGCATGTGTAAGTTGTAGATGTTGCTCAATACTTTATGGATTGTAATGCGATGTGATATTTATTTTCGTTTTAGTATTTTTATCTTTTGTTTAGCATTGTAATTGTGTTAGGAAATGTTTTATGTTTTTGTTTTAGTTTTTATACTTATTTCAAAATTTAATTTCCCAGAAATTCCTCTAATGATATATATTGTAGAAAGCTCCTAATATTATAGACGAGGTGAAGTAAAAAATTGAGAAGACCAGCAGAAATTTCAGAATGATAAAGATGCCTACAATACTGGGGTATGATTTGGTATGATTTATATTTATATCCACCTTTATTT
>NW_018250895.1:44535-44926 GCF_001263595.1 Phalaenopsis equestris
AGGGAGGTTAAGTTTGGGGGAGGGAAGAAAAAGATTAACTATTAGATGTCCTCTATTTAAATACTTTAAAAAATTATCTATATGATTTTATGTAGTGAATTTATGTACAAAACGAGAACACGTAGCAATATTTTTGTAACTATTTAAATATAATGGTAGATATAAAGAAATATTTTTGTAATGAAAATTAATTTTGCAACTTAAGATTTTTAGTATAAGAGAGTAAGATTATAGTTAACTATTTAAAGTAAAGGAAACTATATTTTGAAGTATTAAGAATCCGGAAATTCATTTGAGAAGAAAAGATTGGGATTCAATGATGTAAAAACTATGAAATATTTTTAAGGTAAGGGAATGCTTTGAGTTTCAAATTTAGGAAAAGAAAGGTGAT
>NW_018250895.1:45014-46585 GCF_001263595.1 Phalaenopsis equestris
CTTCACTGGACCTACCTAAAGGGAAAACTTAAATACATTCCTGAACTTATATTTATGGAATAGATCTTTTTACTAATAGAGTTCTCATGAAGTTCTTATCTTTTGGATATTCTAAGTGACTTAATATTGCAATCTATAGTCATTCTTGAAATAAATAGAAAACTAGAACTCTTCAAACTTGATGACTAGATATTCTGATGGCTACAGAGTTAATTCAGTTACTTGAATTTTTTTTTAAAAATCTCACTATGATATTTATCAAAATCAAACTTATAGTATTTTTGAATTAAAATATTACTACAGTAGATCATAACTTTTATATAGTACTAAAATTACTTGAGGACATGTAATAGTTAAGTTTGGGTTATTTGACCAAAGGAAAATATGTTGGGATCTTCGTACCTCTTATATACTATTTTTAAAAATATTGCACTTTAAAGAAAGGTATTTTTGATATTTTGTTGCAGGAATGATGAATTAAGGTCAATGGAGCAAAAAGATGCAAAAAGGAGCAAATTTGGAGCTAAAAGGACCAAAATGTAGAGAATTGCACTAGGGCGCCGGCGGCGAGCTTTTCCCGAGACTACAGGACAAAATTCTTCAGAAGCCAGCCGATGGACCGATGGCGAGATCGACGGTTAGGTGCACTTGTACAATGGATAAGGCCGGATTTTGGAGGGGTACATAAGCAACTCTTAGGAAAACTCATCCACATCTTTAAAGAGAAGATTTTGGCCAAAAAAAAGGGAGTCCTGGAGGTTATATAGGTTCCATTAGTGTGTAGAGAGCTCGCTAGAGCTTGTAACTGTGAGGAATTCTTCGAGAAATTGTAAGAGTGGAGGGAAAGTGAGAGATTTCTTCCTCCTTGCTAATTCGAAGAGGAATTCCGTGTGTTGTAAAGAAAGGAAGAGATTCAGAGGAACTTCGAGGAGTGTTCTTGGGGAGAAATTTAGAGATAAGTTATTTAGTTGTTATAGTTTGTATGGTTTTAATTTTATATATGAATACTGAGTTTTTTTATGCTTTCCCCATGAGTTCTGAGTAGTTTTCTCGGTCTATCTCCTTGACTCGAGCTTTTTGAAATGGTGATTTGAATTGGTGAAGCCATGAAAATGTTTAAGAAATTGTGATGATCTTTTCACTTCGATCTTAATTTACTTTAAATCTGGCCAATTGATTTGTTAAAATATGTTGAGTTTTACAATTAAAGTGAGGATTTACAATTATTACTTGTGTTGATAAGTGTGACTTTACAATTTTTGAATATTTATTACGTCCATATTTATCCGGGCATAGAATTGGAGATTTTAGAGTGAAAGACTAAAATCCCTAATTCGGTTCTATTATTTCGGTGCTGTCTATTGTTTCGGTGCTGATGTGTAGATGTTAGCCCTCAAGTGAGGGGAAACTCCCAACCTAGCTGCAGAATCAGTAACCAAGCATAGGATTAGTCAATATTCTTTATGCCTGGACCAAAGGGTAAAAAATATGTATGCTCCTATTTGGCACAATATAAATTGAACTAATTCATTTTATCCATTCACTATAATTTCTTGGCAAGGAGAAGGATG
>NW_018250895.1:47233-47753 GCF_001263595.1 Phalaenopsis equestris
ATCTTATACCCTACGATTCAAAATTAGAACGCACTGTTAGAAAGATTAGAAGATTGAGAAGAGAACCTAGAAATTCTGATACAATGGAAAACAACATAAACAATCAAGGAATAGAGAATGAACACCAACCTAGACCCCTATGAGATTATGCAAATCCTACAGCAGATGAAGTTCACTCATCTATCCAAAATCTTGATGTAGTTGCTAATTCATTTGAGCTTAAACCTGCTATTATCCAAATGGTACAAAATAATTAATTTGGAGGTACACCAAATGAAGATCCTAACTTACACCTCGCTAGTTTTTTAGAACTATGTGCTACTTTTAAATATGCTAGAGTCTCAAACGATGTTATTAAACTTAGACTTTTTCTTTTTTCACTGAGGGATAAGGCTAAGATGTGGTTAAACTCATTAGCACCTGGATCTGTTAGAACTTAGGGAGAACTGTCATAGAAATTTCTATCCAAATATTTCCCTCCATCAAAGACTGCTAAACTAAGAAATGACATAACATCGTT
>NW_018250895.1:47987-48523 GCF_001263595.1 Phalaenopsis equestris
TCCTAAAAGAGTAGCTAGTATCCTTGATTCTGATGCAATATCTATGTTAGCTGCGCAGATTGCTGCAATATCAAAGAAATTAGATCATTATGGGATGAATTATTCTTCAACACCTCCTATGATGGAAGAAAATTCATTTGGGCAATTTATGGATGTTCAACCTTCATATAAAACCTTAAATGCTATTAATAGACCCAACAACCCATATTTAAACTATTAAAACCCAGGTTGGAAGAATCATTCAAATTAACATAAATTCAATAATATCGAATGAAATACTATTGTTGAAAAATTTTTCGAACAACTTAGTAAACCCATTAGGATATTTATCCAACCAATGAAATATTAACTATAGACCTTCTTATCCTCAAGGATTTAACAGTAATACTCAAATTAAGGAGAAGAAGTTATCTATGGAAGAGCTGATATTAAACATGGGTCAACAATTACAGAATCAAGGAAATCAATTACAGATTCAAGGAAATCAATTACAACATCAAGGAACTGCTATTAAGAATATTGAGAACCAATTAGGG
>NW_018250895.1:50152-50874 GCF_001263595.1 Phalaenopsis equestris
GAAAGATCATTTTCCCCTACCATTTCTAGATCAAATAGTAGATAGACTTGTTGGGCACAAATATTTTTGCTTTTTAGATGGCTATACCGGTTACCATCAAATTCCTATTGCTCCTAAGGATCAAGAAAAGACAATATTTACTAGTCCTTTTGGAACATTTGCTTTTAGAAGAATGCCTTTCGGGTTATGTAATGCACTTGCAACATTCCAGAGATGTATGATGTCCATATTTAGTAAGTTAATTGACGATGGATTGGAAGTATTTATGGATGATTTCTCTATATTTGGACAATTAACGCATGCATAGAATATCTTGAAAAAGTTTTTGAGTTATGTGAAAGAACTAATTTAGTTCTAAATTGGGAGAAATATCAATTTATGATTGCAAGAGGAATTGTGTTAGGGCATAAAGTTTCGGAAGATGGTATGGAAACAGACCATGCAAAAATCCAAGTTATATCTAAACTAACCTCCTACAAATGTAAGAGATGTTAGAAGTTTTTTTGGACATGTTGGTTTTTACAGGCGTTTTATTAAAGATTTCTCAAAAGTTACTAAACCTCTACGCCAACTTTTAAAAAAGGACATAAAATTTGAATTTACTGAAAGCTGTTTAAATGCCTTTGAGTTATTAAAAGAAAATTTAATCACAGACCCTATTATAGTTTCACCTAATTTGGAGAAACAATTTGAACTGATGTGTGATGTTAGTGATTATGCTA
>NW_018250896.1:0-1309 GCF_001263595.1 Phalaenopsis equestris
GAAATCATTTTTATTATAAGCTAACAAGTTCCATTCCTTAATTTGGAAAATTAAATAGGTTTTATATTAAGCAGGGTTCAAAAAAGTTTCCTATAAGGGCAAGCTCCTATAGTTAATTACATCCTAGATAACCTAAGTCACCTAAGAACACTCTCGATAAAAATCCACTCTCGATAAAAATCAGGGAAAAATCAGGGGATATTATCTTCAAAGAGTTCCAAAGAATATGACTTTTCAATGAGATTGAACAAAGAAGTGTGAAAGGGGAGTGGCTCAAATTTAGAACATTTTATTTTGGAATCCAAAGGAAGAAGAACTAGGGGATGTCATAAATTCTGAGGAGAACCTTGGTGACTTCCAAAACTGTTCTACTATTTGGCTTCAATTTTGGAGAATAGAACTGTTGAATATTTCATCCTTCCAATTTTATTAATGAGGGATTTTATTCATGGTAAGTGATCACACAAATAGCCTGGAAGATATGAGGATTTAAGTCGTAACAAATGACAACTTCAGAATCCTAAGACGAGTTAGGGCTTATATTGTATTGCGGAACCATACAAATGCCTAACGATAAGTTGAGGATTTATGTTGCATAAGAAAACAACCTTGAAGTCCTATGGATTGTTGTTTAATTCTATGGAATGGTTTAGCTGGTGTAGATATGATTTGTTGTTGAAAATGGTCATGCTCCCTACAATGCTAACTCCAAGCTCCTTGTCGTAGCAAGTTTAAGTTTTCTAATGTTATGATGTTAAATCAAGAATTCTCTATGGTTATAGTTATTTAGATATTATGAGGGATGTTAAAGTTGATTAGAGCGACACCGGTTAGGATCCCACGGTTCCCTCGTTTTGACACCACTATTTTCTTTCAAATTCACTTAGTCCAAATGAATTTACTAACCCCAACTTAATGAGTTCCATACTTTCATTTAGACCATGGAAAAATCTAGTTAGCAACCTTATGTTAGCTCCTATGAGGGATTCTTGATCATTCGATAGAGACGTTTTAATTTATTTGCAATTTTTATTTTATTTTTTTGTGATTAAATTTGGAGTTGTCTTATATTTTGAATGTTGTGGTGGTAAATTTTTTCTTATTTAATTCTAGTTTTGTTTTCAGTTTGGTGGCTATCCTAAAGGTTTTGGTTTTGACATGAAGGGTGACATCGTTGTTTAGTAAGCGAGTTCAGGAGCTAGAAATTATATGTAAAAGTAAATTGCAATGTAATAACTTAAAAGAGTATTTGTTGAATCTTCTCATTCCTCCACCTAAATATTCAATACTTGCAAGGCATATATATATA
>NW_018250897.1:0-608 GCF_001263595.1 Phalaenopsis equestris
ATGTTAAAACCATCCATACTTCTCAATGCGTAAAAATTAGCACTTCAAAAGAGAAGCCATTAAGAATAGCTATCGGGAAAGCTGCTAGATTAACCTAACTTGGTGAATGCACCTGCTTGCCGCTTCCGTCGTTGTACTGCAGGATCTCGAGCTCGACACGACCCATCGACAAAAAGCCGAGGGTAAGCCCTGACATGATACCTGTGAAAAGCACAGGAGATTCCCGCGTTCACGAACCACAAAGGAGAACTGAAAGGGATCCCACCGCCTCCGCTGGCCCTAGCCCCACCATTGATGCCGCCAGCTATTAAACAGAAAGATACTTTCAAATCCAATGCACTAATATCTTTTTAAAATAAAAATCAAGTATAACATTTTAAATATGGTAACACTATGTAAATATAACCTTTGAAATTAAAAATTAAAAATTAAATTGAAGAAATGATCTTACATTATTTTAGTTAACTCCAATATCTCTAGAGATTTAGTAAGAAGACCGAAAAGCTTTTCTTTGCAAAGAAGCTCAACTTCCGATTCATAGAAAAGATAAAATTGATTGGAGGCTAAGGGTGATAGCGCAACAATATACATACATATATATCTATTGA
>NW_018250897.1:2107-4329 GCF_001263595.1 Phalaenopsis equestris
GCTTCTTAAATTCTAATAGCCCAAGTGGATAAGTTAAGTCAACCAAGTTCTTATTGAGCTAGATGTTATTAAAAAAAAAATAAAGTAGCTTGAGCTTGATTTGATTGAAGTATTCTTTTAGAACTATTAATCATAATAGCAAGCGTGATATCAATGGTATCTTTTCTATATTGATGGGAGAGGAGAGGTGGAACAACATTATTCATACAAAAATTAGCCTTTCATAGCCTTCTCCTAGCTTTATTGTATAAATGCAAAAAACTTTATGACATAGGTTCTCACCCGAAAAAAAATCATCAACAATGTCTTATAATTTAGGGCCGATAATCACCAATCACTACATTTTTTAGTTGAATTAGTGTGAACCAAATCCCACGTTGTCTACTCCAATTTAACAATAATTTGACGTAAAAAAGTTGGTGGGCCGAGGGGGTGTGATTAGCGCCAAAAGTGCTCGACGCAAATAGTTTGTGTCGACCTTAGCATTGAAAAATATTGAGTTTAGTCAGCTTCGTGTGACCCATAGTAACCCAAATATTAACGATAACAAACTTGCATCGTTATTTAAGTCCACCCTTTTGGTCGGAGAGGGTTTATTAGCATCCGAATGTACAAATCGAAGAGCGTAATTTATCGAAGAAATTTGCGTTGGTATTATTCGAAGCAAATCTGTATCAAACTTAATATATATAAATATATAAGAAACAATCATATTTTCCAACTTGTACACAACAAATATCATAAACATTTACTCAAAACCGTCACAACACAGAATTTATTACACAAAAAATTATCAATAATGAAAACAAACATTACTATAAATCTATAGAAGTTCACAGTAAACACATAATGTAAATGCAAAGAATAATATATTCATATACTCAACAGGAAAAAAAAAATACAGGGCATCATTACCAATGCCATCATCATCCACCCCTCCTCTCCCTCTGCAATCACAAAACTCAAAGGCCGCCTATTGTGACGATCTATAATCTACTTCGTCTGTCATGCTATAGTGTCCTCACCTTTTTGTTGTCCTTCACACAACTGACGGAGCTCCTCAACCGTAGTAGTGACATATCGAACAAGTTCATCATACTCTAACGATAATGAACTCAGCCCACGCTAAGTAGCTCAGGAGTGCAAGACCTCAAATGCAATGCACTTTGCGGTTAGGTTGCACACCCTGCCCCTTTTACTTCCTTACCTCCTATTGCCGCATTTCAAAATCAAACTGCACACTGGTAGATTAACTACCATTGCTACTAGTGGTTATTATGCTCTAGCTTGACCTCTAGCTCGACATGTCTTGGATATGCCTATACTCTTATATACTGAAAACCAAGAATTAATCATAATTTTACATTAATAATGCAAAAAATATATAGAAAATTAAATTTTTTTTATTTACATTTACATGTCAAGAGAGATTAGAGATCCGCCGTTGCATCCCTAGATGTTGATGCGTTTAGACACGTATCTCCACAATGAGGGTCAGCTGGCCAAGCTCCTGAGTTTGTGGACATGAAAAAAATAATAAGTATTAAATAAGCGCATTATCAAATTATCAAGTATTCGGTGAATCTTATTGACTTCTGGTAGCATATGGGAGTGATCCTCTAATATGGAGGACGATGCCTCTAGCACTCTCGGCCCTCATTTTTTGTTGTTTTTTTACCCTTTTTCACAAGTAATCAGAAAAGACTCGGGCACTGCTCAACTACTCTCAAACCTCCTTCGCAATTCAGATAAGCCGCTCACCTTTTTTAACAGACCATGTTGAATATATCACTCAACCAATGTCTATCCTGAACCTTATAAACTTATCAAATATGTCAGTGATGATTTGACATCCAATGGATTAAATATTATCAATATAAAAAAATAAAATGAAATTATAATTATAATTCAAATTAATTTATTTTACCTTATATTCCTTAAAACATATTCCCTAAGTCGCGATCGAGATCTATTTCTAGAATATATATGGAGAACAATAACTACTCATGATTATCTCTTTGATATGCATGACGGGCTGCCTAGAATGGTAGAACCTGAAATAGAAATATTAGTTACACAAAATATCATTTAATGTATTATAATATAAAAGTTAACTTGTGAGTTTCCCTTAGGATCAATATGCCCGTTAAAAGGAAAACCTAACATTTCTTGCTATTTATGGATGGATTCAAAAATATTACATCTCAATAGTTCATCTATGT
>NW_018250898.1:0-4564 GCF_001263595.1 Phalaenopsis equestris
AGACCTCAACCAAAAGTGAGGTCAACAACCTTAAAAAAACTTATGACTCCATCAGTTAGTAGTTCATTGTAGGGTTGCTTAAAGTTATGGGATTTAATCAGAATTTTTGTGATCTTACTTACAGATAGTTGCATAATAATTACTATATTATTATGGTCAATGGGAGTTTACATGGGTTCTTCCAAGCATTCAGAGGGATAAAATAAGGTGGCTTTTTATCTCCATCTATCTTCATACTTCCTATGGACTATCTGTCAATGCAACTAAATCAAGATCATCAGATTCATGATTATATCAAACATTCATATAAGGCTTCCAACATAGTTAGTGACCTATTGCCCTCACTTTTGGTTGAAGTTTAGTTTTCCCTCTTTAGTAGCCTAAGGTCTAGCCATAGGACTTTCCTACTGACTATTCCTATAAAACTATAAAAGGAACCCTCACCTTTAGAAATTTTGAACTCTTCTGTGCTCAACTTGAAGTTCTATATATTGTATCCTAACCTCTAGCACTTAGTAGGTGGGGCCACTATAGAGGAAGCTAAAGGGGAGTCCCCATAGGACTGCTTGGCCTTAAGGTTGACCATGGGTGTTGGTCTAGAGCTAGTTCACTCACTTGCACTCACTTGCACCCACTTTCACTAACAACCCTAAAACCAAGATTTGTTGACTTTGATCCCTTAATCTTTTGGGAAACTCATGTAGATGGTCCCCTGACACACTAACCCTAGGCTAAGGTTTAGCTAAGATCAGTGCATAGAGGAACCAAATGGGGATTTCATTGGTCCATGGCTCATATTGGGTGGTTGGTACCCCAATTCTACCAAAATTTTTAACTTGGCATTTTGCACCTAAATCCCCCCAAATTATCTAGATACCCTTGAAGCACTAAATTTGGTCAAAATTCCCAAATCCACCCAAAATACCCATATTAATTAAAAAATCATTTCAAACTTTTAAACTACCTAAATTGCCCAAAACATCCCAAATATTTTAAAATTACCCAAAAACCCTCAAATTTGCCAAAATTATAAAAATACCCTTGGTAGCTCAAACTTTCACAAAACCCTCAAAATCATTTCTGATGTCCCCAAAATCGATTTGGACCCTTTAATTGAACCCAATTTGGTCAATTTGACCACTTTGACCAAAAAGCCTCAAGTTGCCTTTAAAGGCCCAATTTCTCCAAATTCACCTCACATACCCATCAATTTGGCCCCAATCCTCCCCAATTTCAATTATAAACTCAAATTTATCTTTTATCTTTCATATGATCAATTTATCTTTCATATGATCAATTAAAACCAAGTCCAAGCCTAATTGACCCATGCTCTGAGCTTAATTTTGATCCATATTAAACCCCCAATTTTGACCCTATGACTTAATCCACCTAATTGAACCATATGATCCACTCAATTACCCAAATTTGAATCCTAAATTCTTCCTAACAATACTACACATCAAATTTTACTTTCAATTGGCCTTGTTCAAGCCTCAATTTCACTCAATTTCAACCCACATTCAAAATCCAAAAAATTGCCCCAAATTGGTTGTGTCTTCAAATTCCACCAAATTGAATGCCCTAAGCCAAAATTGACACCCAATTTATGTTGAAAAAACTTTATGACATTCCTATAGACCATTTTGAACCATTAATTTGGACCTAACCTAACCTTAGCCTAACTTGCACCCAAGTCTAACCAAACACCCCCAAATTGACCAAATGTCCAAAATCCTCCAAATTGAACCTCCAAAACAATTTAAAATCACTCCAAATCTTTTCTAAACTCGTCATAAAAATTAACCACAAAAATTTGCTCAATAAATTGTACTCAATAGCTTGGATAGCTCAACCCAAAACCCACATCAAGCCACTTGACCCAAGTAGACCCTTTCACCTAAATTGACTTAATCAAACCAAATTGGTCAACCAAGGACCCCCACAGCCACTAAGCACCTCCTTTGGAGCAGGCCGAACCACCCTAAATCCACCCAAGTGAGCTATGGGCCAATGGGTCTCTAAATTAATGGATTTCATCCCATTTTTTGGCCTTAACCAAGAAATCTCCTCCGTCATGATAAACCATTGAGGGTTAATCATAACTAAGCCTCTCCCTGGCTCACCTGACCACCTCCCCTGCTCTGGCTAATCACCATACTTGCTGGAAAATGCCAAAGTCATGAGCCACCACCCCTAAATCAAACCCAATTTTAATCTTAGAGGCTAGCTCACCTTAACTGCTCTTTAGAGCCCCTCAACCCTCCACCTAAGCAACTCCTTGCACCCATCAACTGGCCCTGAGCTCCACCTTAAGCCCGTCTAATTAAACCATCTTCTCCATGGCCAAAAGAGAGGTGCTCCAAATCCTTAGGGAAACTCTGCCAAAATCTAACCAAAGACTCTTCAAGCATTCTTCAGCTTAAGCCAACCATTTTCCCCCACCTATTCCCACTGTGAGAGCCCAATTTTGAGCTTAAACATTCAGCTCAGATCAGAACATCTCTCCACAGTCCACCAAACTCAAATTAATTGTGCACACACCATCTCTAGGCAAGAGGAGTTGATTCCCCATCAAAGCCCCCCTGAAACAGCCTCTAGGATAACTTTAGACCAACACCTAAAATCTATCTCGGTTGAAATCATACCTAAATAATTCACCAGGGCTTGAGACTTCATCTGGAGGTTCGTTGGACCCAATCGAAGCTACCACAACCATCTGATTGAGGCCTTCCCTCTCAGACAAAGGTACTGAGCTCTAACCCTAACCCGAACTTATTTTAATTATCCATGAGTAATGGCTTGATTTCATACTTGATTAACCGTATAGATGTGTTTGTCTTGAGTAGATAAAGGTTTAGAAACAAACCCCATGGGATTTGGTTAACTCTAGGCGAAGATCTTAGGGTTTTACAATGAACGGTTCTTGGGCTAAGTCATTTGGGGACGATAACGAGGAGGGAGCTGTACGATCACACGTTTATTTAATCAATGGAGGAGAGAAAGCCAGACAAACCTTTGGAGTGAAAAGACGGGTTGCGTGGCAGTTAAGGTGGATGCAGTGTCGAATGGTGGAGCGCCGCATGTGAGCTCGGAGCCGTCATAGGATGAGGTGGCGCCACATCGATAAGTAGAAAAATATGGATTTTCTGAATTTATTAAATATATAAACTCAAAAATCCATATCTTTCTCTATAAAAATACCACATATTTCTTTAGAAAAATTTTAAAAATAAAAGAAAAATATTCTCTTGCTCAGTGAAAAAATACTTTCTTGGTCAGTGAACAGAGGAAATTAATGTGAACTATAAATTAAAATTATTTACCAAGTATATGATTTTTAATTAATTAAACACCCTCTGTGGTATTTTAATTCTCCATGACTAAATATGGCTCACCATGGCTTGAAATTTCTAAGGTTTATTCGTCATCATAGAGGGGATGTTATCTGATTTTTCCAGGTTAGAAGGCATCTCTATGCTTCTAACCCTAATTTTCAAGCTGGGGTGGCCATTTTGGCTTATTTTAATTATACAAATCAAATTATCATTTGAAAAATTATGAGGATAATTTTAGTATGTTTTTTGTGGTCAGAGAAGTATAGGAAAAAAATTATGATGTTTTGAATTATTTTATACATTTCTATATTTAATCAATTATATACACCTTGTGTTAATTTATGTAAATTATATACTTATAAAAAATTAACAAAATTAATTCCACATTGCGCATAAAAATCATATTTACTTATTGTAAAAATTTAAAAATTATTTGGCTTAGTTTATGCACTAAAATTGATTTTTAAAGAAACTTTGTATTTTGTACGAAAGTAATTATAATAAATTAAATAAGCTTAGAAAAATCATGAAAAAAAATTTTCTGAGTTCCTTGTGATTAGGTGCATTTCATAAAAATAAAATCTATTTTTGTGAAAATATGTTAATTTTAAAGTGTATTTTGAATTAAAAATAATTAAAAAATCAAAATTTTCAAAAAATACAAAAAAATAGTTCAAAATGTGTACAAGTTTTCCCTAATCACTTAGAATTCATTAAGATAATTTTCCTAGTTTTTCTAAGTTAAAAATAAATTTTAAAAACTTAAAAGTGAATTTTCCTTATTTTCTCATTAAAATAATTATAATAAATTAATTAAAAATCATAAAAATACAAAATTTAATTCTATGAGTTTTCTAAACTCAGAGAAGTCTAATAAAATACAAAAATAATTTTGGTAATTAAAAAAATATTTTATATTTAATTAAATCATTGAAATTGATCCAAAATTAAATAATAATAATGAAAATTTAATTCAAACAATTATGAAATTTTGCCTAAGTCTTTCTCTGACTTAAGGAAACCTCTAATAGTTTTCTCATAAATAAAAACTTTATTTTGGATAGTTAAATAAATAAATTTTGAAAACCCTATTTCTTGAATTTAAATAATTATTTAAAAAAACACAAAAAACCATATTATTCTCCTCTGATGTTTCAATTAACTCATGGAGATGCCACTCTGAATGCTCAAGTCATTTGAGTTGTGTTTAATGAGTTATGAGGTAAAGT
>NW_018250898.1:4881-7844 GCF_001263595.1 Phalaenopsis equestris
TGATCGAATTTAGAAGATAACATGATTGGAAATTAACATCTTTAAACACTACAAGCCTGACCTTAATTGCGGGCACCACAATCTTAAATGACTTAAACTTTCCTTAGGGGCACCCACTCACATAGCTTTTAAATGAAACATCAATTGATTAATTGAGTATCATATCCTCGGGATAGTTACATTGTAAAGTTTCACTGAGCAACGGGGTAGTCCTACTTTGACCTCAGATGATTAATGAAACAATATGATAAGTTTAAAATGAACTCAGAATATTTCAAAAGACCTTCAAAGTGGTCGAGGGTCAAGCCTCGAGCATTTTGAAATCTATTGGACATTCTGTAGGGCAAATTAAACTTGTCATATTTTTGTTCTAAAACCATCCACTAGGATCTTCGGAGATTCAAGAAAGTCATAACTTTGGGTTTTGGTAGCTGAACCTTCATCTACTCCTACAATTTCAATTCCCTGTAAAATTATATACATGTCTTGCAAGTACTAACCTTTCAGGTGGAGGAACGAGAAGAATCGACAAGTACGCTTTTAAATTATCGCATTTACCTTCTTGTACTTCTTACCTCGAGCTTGCATGTTAAACAATGATGTCACCCTGCATGAAAATCAAAACTGCTAGGATAGCCATAAAACCAAAACCAAAACTAAAAATCAATCAAGCAAGATAAAATTCTCCGCCACAACATTCAAAATATAAGACAACTCAAAATTTAATCACAAACATCACAAAACAAAAATTTCAACTAAATTAAAATGTCTATATCGGATGATCGGGAATCCCTCAAAGGAGGTAACCTACGGTTGGTAACAAGATTTCCTACTTTCTAAATAATAGTATGGAACTCATTAAGCTGAGTTTAGTAAATTCATTTGGACTAAGTGAATCCGAAGCGGGTGACAGAATTTAGATTCCGGCGGCCACTCAAATTCTTAGTGCCGACATGACCTTATCTATGTATATGATGTGATTTTATTCTTAAATGCTTCTAAACTTGCTGTTAGAAAAACTTGTAGCATTCTTAACCAGTTTCAGGAGATCTCTGGCCTCACCTTAAATCAGTAGACATGTCAAACATTATTTAGCAACAAGTTGAAGACATCCTCCAAAGGTGGGTCAAGGACTATACGAGCTTTAAATCTGACTCACTCCCATTGAAGTGCATGTGTTTCCAACTAAACAAAGGCAAGAATAAGCAGACTCAGTTTGATGAGGTGGTTGAGAAAATATTTAAACAGGTCTCCCGCTGGACAACCTCTTGCATATTAAATGGTGGAAGACTCACACTTATTAAAAGCATGCTATCCTCTTTCCCCATGTACACTCTTCAAATGATAATGATTAAGAAAAGTACACAAAAGACTTCGGAGGTAATTCTAAATAGATTCCTCTGGGTTGTTCAACATGGACTAAATGGGATAAGCTGTGTATACCTAGCCTGAGATTAAAATCATTCCATCAACTAAACCAAATATTCTTTTGTAAGCTTTGGATCAAATTTAGAATGCAGAATACTCTCTGGGCAAACTTCTCATATAGAAAATATTGCAAACATACACATCTTTAATCAAAAAGAAATTAGTAGATTCCAAAACTTGGACATAATTGTTTAAAGTGAGAACTCATGCTGAAGATATATACATTTGGGAGGTTGGGCGAATGGAAGGTAGACTTTTGGCTAGATTACTGGTTGTTAGATGGAAAATTGGTTAAAGATGAGGGAGAACACCCTTCTTATAATTCATTGCATATCAACCAGTTCTAGAACAATAATCAATAGGACATGAATATAGTAGAGAAGTTGGTTGACAGAGAAAAAAGAAATGAAATTAACCAACTTCCTATCAACGCTGATAACAAAGACTGTATCATCAATATCATCACCAAGAATAAATAAAGCTTATCCCTCTCTAAATTTATTTACCTAAAGATGTATCATTGGCAAGGTATTGTGTGGGGAAAGTCCTTCTGGTGTAAGTATTTGAGCCCTTCTATGTCTTTATTCGTATAGAGATACTTTCATAGCTTTCTACCAACTGATTATATATTGAACCTTAAAGCAATTAGGGGGCCCTTCTGCTATCTACTATGTAACGATGATGAGGGATCATTACAACATTTGTTCTTTCTCTGTCTTGTTGCAAGAAAAAGTCTGGCTTGATATAATCTCTTTATTACAATTAAAAAAAGTGAAGCATGGATGGTCTGAACTTATTGATGGTTAGAGGGATTGGAAGAAATGCATAGTTGATATTCTTCCTTTCATTATTTTCTGGTTCATTTAGAGGATAAGAAACATAGCAAAGTATATGGAGGTAACCTTAGCACATAAACAGATAAGTACTAATGATATGTTATATATTGTAAAGATCACCAAAATAATGAAATACAACATTGATAACAAAGACTGACATTCTCTAAAAGAAGATAATGGGTCTCAATCAAGGGCTCCTTCATCCAAAAAAATTTTTGGAGGAATCTTGAAAGACATTGGCTCAAAGTTAACACATATGGTAGCTACAAGGCCTATATAACATCCAAGGGGGCTTTATTCAGAAATCATTTAGGGGATTGCTTGTTTTATTTTCATTCCCCCATCTGTGCTAATAATGCTCTGTCGGCACTATTTTTGGTGTGGGGTTTGCCTGTAAGAAGCTGTCGGTCATCAGAATTGAAATACGGTTGCTCGCTTCAGAAGGACGTTTTAAAAAATTTTAGTTTTGAAAAAGATGAAGTCAAACTGACCCCATAATTTTCATAGTTTAGATGAAAGAGCACTTTATCTCAAATCCTGTATCTATCTCGAAGGATGAACACAAGAATTGAGGGGGAGGCTCGATCAAATAAACTAAAGAAAGTTATGACATCCGTTTGGTCTGCGAAACCAATGTATTGGCCGACAAGTTCCCCTATTTAATATAAGGAATTAAATAGGGTTTATATTATGCTGGGT
>NW_018250898.1:10706-11010 GCF_001263595.1 Phalaenopsis equestris
ATCAGAGAACTCAAAAAACTATGTTTCATAATTTTTGGAGTTATATTTTGATTTTTAAAAAATCATTTAAGTTTCAAATTTGATGATCACTTTTAAAAATCAATTAAAAATATTAAATGATCTCCAAATGACTTGAAATTTTTATGGTGAGTTTTCTGACTCATGAGCCATAGTGGAGAACAAAATCCAAGTGATTTTGATCTCTATGTTTTCAAATTAAATACTTTAAGAAAATTAAGGTTTGCTCAAAACAGTGATATTTTGATTCTTAAAAATTATGAAATTATTTTCTAAGACTACCCTA
>NW_018250898.1:11325-12194 GCF_001263595.1 Phalaenopsis equestris
ACCTCAACCAAAAGTCAGGGGTCTCCGCCGTTTATTCAATACGCGCTAGAATGGACGACATCCGTTCATCGTCCCCGATAGGCTTAACCAAGAGCCGTCCATTTTAAAATCTTAATATCTCTCTCATTTCTTAATGGATTTTAGTGATTGTTTTTTTTAAATTATTTGTCTTAAAGAGACGAACACATCCATATGATAAACACAGTAGGAAATTAAGCCATTATAAATAGAGAGCTCGCGAAGGCTCGGGAGAGTGAGTGAGGTTATACCTTTGCTCTGAGAGGTTTAGCCTCAATCAGAGATTTTTCACACATTTGTTAGGTCCCAAAGAGCTTAGGGATGAAGCCTCTAGCTCTGGTGTAAAGCCTATGTAAGATTTCGACCACAGCCGATTTTGGGTGTTAGTTGAAAGCTATGGTAGAGGCTCTGTGGGAGGGGGGAATTGATGGGGGTTTTGCCTATTTCCCTATTGTGAAGGTGTAGAACCAATTTAATTGAAGTTTAGTGCTGTGTAGGTTGGGATTGGGTTTTGTCTTGGTTTCGAGCAAGAATTCAAGCTCAAAATTGGATTCCATGGTGGATTTGAGAGAGAGAAATGGATTGCAATGTACTGAGGGGCTCTTAGAGAAGCTTTCTGAGGAGTTTGGAAGGCCTTGGTGAAAATTTTTTACCCCTTAATATTCATGGTCGTGGGGGGTAGATTTTATAGAAATTGGCCAAGGGCATGCTTGGCTTGCCAATTGAGGGGTTAGCCCCACTGCTTAGGTGTCAAGCAGAGGATCTCTCAGCTCAATTTGGGCTGAGGTGGCTTCTTGGCATGAGTTTGGGTATTGGCCATGTGGGGGCTCACGGTTTTTGGGCTTTAGCTT
>NW_018250898.1:12244-12503 GCF_001263595.1 Phalaenopsis equestris
GATGCTCAGTAAAAATGGCACCATAGGGTATGGACATGTGGTATGGCAAGTACCTTGATTTAACCCCCTCCTTCTCTTAAAAAATTTTTTTTAAAAAATTTACTAATGAGATAAATATCAAGCTTAACCATGGGTGGATGACTGGCTTTAAACTCAACCCTAGAGTCTAGGATGAGTTATGGTAAGGCTCATTTGACCATACCAAGCTCAATTGGTTTGGATTTGACCATAAGTCCAAGAAGGTGCATATAACCAAATC
>NW_018250898.1:13692-14258 GCF_001263595.1 Phalaenopsis equestris
AATTTCAAGTTGAGTAAAAAGAAGAGTTTTGAATTTCTAATGGTGAGGGTACCTTTGCTAGTTTTCTAAGACTAGTCAATAGGAAAGTCCTATGGCTAGACCTAGGCTACTAAAGAAGTTTCTAGACCTCAACCAAAAGTCAGGTCAACATGCTCTTTAAGCTAAAGTTCAAGTAGTGGTCTGGGCTCTCAAAATTTCTTCATCACTCAGATGGCATAATCTACATATGGAGCTAGGCTCTTCTTCACTGCTAGAAATGATTAGAGATCAACAACATATTCCATGATTCATTGCCCCTTGGTTGAAGTAGATCAATGCCTTATCTACCAACATGAACATCATATGGAGCTTCAATCCAAGAGAGGGTAACTAATATGCTGAATGGTTTGCAAAATAGGGTTTTTTAAGTATATTTCCAACTTTGAATGTAATTCCATTCTTATAATCTAGCATTTTTTGTTATGGGGAACAACATTGCCCTACCCTACATTAGATGTAAGAAACACCTTTATTATTAATACATCTACCCTCTGTGGGGTTTTTTCGAATATATATTTATATATATA
>NW_018250898.1:14572-20901 GCF_001263595.1 Phalaenopsis equestris
TTATAGAAAGGGCTTAGTAAATTACATGACTATCCCTCACTTAATTGGAATGTTGCCATACATTTATGAGTCATTAGACCTTTACATATTTGTAACTGACATTGACATCATTTGACCTTGATAATTGATGTTGGCACCATCCATATATGTAAACTTCCATTAGCACTGCTTCTTATTCATAATTGCTCGATCTGGTTGTTTAGCTTTGGCTGCAGTCGTTTGGCCAACTAACATATCCGCAATAACCTATTTTGAGGTGATCCATCATGAAGACTCATCATTCACAGTAAGTGTTATTCCATTAGACATAAGATGCATCACTTTAATCTAATAGGCAGTCTTCCTTCCAATGATAAATTTTCATAGGTGGTTAGGTGATAGTTTTGCTAAGGTTGAAATTTTGAATTCCCTTGCATCAGTTAAGTTGTCATGGGTCTAGGTGTGTAGCGTTATTTGGTTCAGACAAACATTCATTCGATTGGACCATGATTCAACTGACTAAAATGATGTTGGATGGCCCAATCTTTTGCTGCCTTCTTCGTGTAATTTGTTGAATCTGCTAAAAATTCGTGTAATGACATTTTTTATGTACAAATTTAGTTCATCGAATCTCTTACTATGATAGCGACAAATGCGATATAAATAAAAGAATTAAAATTATTACATATTTAATGAGTAGTAAGTACTGACAACCCTTGTACTCCCTAGATTTCCATGCTACTTTTTCCTATAAGTAAGGCGTGATCAACGCTCCCTTTCCTCATTTCCAGAATCATCTCATCCTTCAATTGCTTGTAGTAGAGGATGAGGATGAGGGTGTTGGGTGCCAAAAACTTATGAACAAGGAAGCAATGATGACGGAATTTTGACTTCTACCTTATAAGATTCTTCAGTCAGGGGGCA
The DNA here is from genome assembly GCF_001263595.1 of Phalaenopsis equestris. NCBI lineage: Eukaryota > Viridiplantae > Streptophyta > Magnoliopsida > Asparagales > Orchidaceae > Phalaenopsis > Phalaenopsis equestris. The sequence goes on from NW_018250898.1 coordinate 15,476, forward strand.
AAAAGAAGAGAAAATCAGAGATTTCTTGGCCAACTTCAAAGAAGAAAATAGATTAGAATACCCAGTGATCCAAGAAAACTCAAGAGATTAGAAGAAAATCACTATCCCTGAAGGGCTAGCCAAAGGGACATGGCCTGAGAGATCCAGTTTGATGAAGTAGGTAGTGATAAAGAAGCAAAGAGTAGAGGAGAATGCACAATCCTCCAACTCATTGCCAATTTTGGAGGTGAGAAGCTGGATGGGAGTTCATATTGTTGTTGTGCCCGTGTTGGATCTTTAGCTAGTGCATCAACAACCGACTCAACCTCCACCTATAGTATCAAATCCTATAGAGGTGGCTACACAAACTCTTCGACTCGAGGATCCTATATCTCAGCATTTGATCTGTGAAGCATCTCAAGCTTACATTCCTCCACCAGTTGGGGAAAGTCTCTGTACATTGGATAAAGAGATATTGATAAAAAAAATTTCTTTATTTGATTTTTCCCGTCCACTCTAATGACCCATTATGGTGATTTAAATGAAGCTGTAGAGATCGTTAACTCCCAACATGGAGGGGTCGGGCCACATCCTACTTTGAAGGTGTCTGATGGACCTTCTACCCCTCCCCCATTAAAGCAGTGTATGACCATCCACCCCCTACTACTAACCCAGATTGAGAAACAAACGATTGATGGATCACCCACAATTTGTTTCCATGTCTCTTAGATGAGATAGTGGACTCTCTTGCTCGGGCAACTGGCCTTTAGAGGGAGACTGCCATATTAGATTTGAGAGTAGAGATGGTCATCCTGTAATCGGATATAGAGATCTTTCATGTTGAAGTGGTGAGTCTTCAAGGTGAGCTAGCATAAGTTTGAGTGGTTGGTTCGATCTCAAGTGCACGGGAGGAAGAAAGAAGATGGGAAAATACAAGCTTGATCAGAATGCATTGTATGCGAGCTTAGTGAGTCAAGGTTTAGTATTGCCCGAGGTAGCGAACCACCCTTACTATAAAATATTTCTCACCATAAATAAAATTCTAATTTTTGTGTGGAATTTTGAAAAGAAATTAAGCATTTTGTATTATTGAATGTCGCAAAAATTTTATGTGTACTTTAGAGATTAATGTACGAAGATGAGATGTTTTAAATTCCTTATGCACCCTACATATAGGGTTAAGCAAAAACTCATTGAATACTTTTCACTTTCTCCTCCCTTAGGCCAGCCTTTCTTAGAACCTCATGGCCTCCAAGTATTCTCCTCAGGTGTTTGGTTCGGTGAGGTCAACTGAGCAATCCGTCTTGACATGTTTTAACATCGAGCTGTTGGATGACGCTTTTGTGTGTGACACAAGTTTTGTGTTGGAACTGATTGATGCGGAGGTACGAGCTACCGAATATCTGGGGAATGACCTCATTTTATATCGGGACCAATTTCGGTGGGGACTTTGGTTGCCCCTTTGTACATAAATTAGATCGATCTTCAACCACTATGGAGTAATTTGGGCCAAGATTAAACCTAACTCCATTACAACAACATGACCTCTGTGAATTATTTGAGCCCGGTGGAGTTCTTGTGGTCTCGTGAGCTATTCTCTCACATGTTCTCTTTAAGGGTAGTACCAGATGAGAAAGTCATCTTTGGTAGATTAAGATTAAGAACTTAAAGCTTCTATTTTTAAAGAGCAGTTGTGAGGATTGGGGCATTACTACCAGACCGGCTGGAGGCCCATACAAAAAGATGAAAGGATTTTTTCTTCGAGTTAAATCACCCAATTTGATTCTTTTGGGAAAGCAATTGTCAGTGTTGTAGTATATCGACCCCATGAAGTTCAATTAGGTGTTAAACCTAAACAAGTATGGTCGCATGATGCTGGAGTTGTGGGCCACCTCTAATGTGGCAGAAGAAAAGAGAGTGGGATAAAGCTACTCTACTTCCAAAGAAGGATCCAAGGAAAAGAAAGAGAGGAAGTGGCCCTCCTCTAGGAATGACAGAGTGAGCTAACGGAGGGCATAGTTCCAAGCTCAAATCTAATACATTTAATTTCTAAAACTATTGTTGTTATTCAAAATAAGGTCACTGGTGAGTTGATTCTAATCAAACGGAAACCTACTCCAATAAATTTAAATGATTCAAGAGGCCACCATTTAGACAAGTCAACTTCTTCCTTTTAGTTGGTTATCATGGAGTAATTAGAGCGCTCTTCCACATAGTAGGTTTCCCAACCGTCAAAATCATGTTTCATTCCTCTGTTGGAAAGAGCCAATGCAAGCCAACAATCTCTTCAGCCACTCTCTACACAGAACAAACCAGGTGAGGAAGAAGATTTAGAGGAAAGTCCAGATGGGAGCCTTAAGTCAGCTTAGAAAGTGAAGCACAGACGAAAAGGCAAGGCGGTAGTAGCTTTCAAGTCTAATTCCTTCCTCTCTACACCCTAAGGAATAAGAAAGGTGATCATGAACACTAGATTCAAGCTTGGATTGATACATGTTTGAATGAATTGGTTCCCATTAAACTCTGAGTCAGTCGGCTATGTTTCTACATTGCTGGTATCTTATGATTGACTGGAATAGAGAAACCCCTGGATAGCCTCCTCACAGTTGAATTATGCCAATCGATCAACAGCTTCCAACTTATTTGCTATGAATCAACCCATATTTTACATTGCTCTACCTGACCATGAGTAATTGAGCTATAAAATCTGAGGTGAAAGTTAGAGGATACCAGGAGCATGCATAGCTGGAGACAATGAGGGTGGCCGAGTTAGAATCTGAGCTGAAGGACACATGAGTGGAATTTGAGATAGCATTTGAATGGATACCTGTGGCCCAGAAGAAGAATGTTAATTTTAACCGAGTGAATGTCCACTATGGTGACCGATGTTGAACTTCTTAATATGCAAGCTGAACACTGGAGGATGGTAAGAAAATATTAATTGTCGAATGTCCACTATTGTGAGAGTGGGGATGGTCAATCTCAAGTATTTTAATACTAATGAGTTTAAAAGGCTTTTTCATGCTCCCTCTGTGTCCGAACAACAAAATGAATCATGTGGTGATAATGTGGCGAACAAAGGTTCTTCATACACTCGACCTAAAGATCTACAGATTCTAATTCTCTTATTTTACATGTAATCAAAATGATAAACACAATAGTTTTGTAAAAAATTAACACAAATAAAATAAGGCCTTTTAGCCATTTTTGTTTTGTTGAACTAGCCCTTTTTGTCACCTTTTCAATTATTTATGGCATTCATTCATCTTAAATCATGATCTTTGAAAGTTAAATGCATTTATGCAGACCAGTCGATGACATTGCTTCTCCTTTGGTAGCTTGAGATTTTTGTTAATTGTTTGGTTATCAATTCTTATGTGGACCGAAGTTCGACTTGACTAGACCCAAAATTTCGTTCCGTCAATTTACGCCTCACAGTGGAGTAGTCAATAATAGTTTTGAAGGTGGCTTCTTTAATTCCCTTCGCGTAGTTTTATCGCTACTGGAAAGATAACCCCCTTTGAAAATTAACTCAGTCTTTGAAAAAATTTTCAAGTCTTAAGCTTTGTGACCGAACATCGGAATGATTTGAGTGGTAGTCTTTCCTTTAGTAGGATTGAGATTCAAAACGCTTCGAATGATCGTCTTTCTTTCATGCTCAACCAAGCATCGAAATGCTTCCTTTGGTCATCTTTTTTTGGATAATCCAGTGGATAATCCAGCTCCTGAGTCTCACTTATATCTAAAACCTAAACTTTAATTTTTATACATAAATACCACATTAGTGGTAGGAGTATATATATATATATATATATATATATATAACATTACTTATGCTAGGAGTGGAGCGGAAGGGTGATAAATATGCATACCAAACTCCCAATGATTATCATAAGGATTATCATTCGTACCACTCAATTCTAATGTAGATGCTTACCTAAATCCTAAACTTCAAATCTTACCTACATACCATATTACTAATGTGAAAACAATGGCGCAAAGAAAACTTAACTTCCTTTTTTTGTACTTCCTTTTTTTGATAACTAAGAGCAGAGTATAAGGGTGAGAATTATGGGAGTTTCGGTGGTCTCTATTCAGAGCCCCACAAATTTAGCTCAACATATCACGAAGGGATCGGTCACGAAGGTGACAACCGGTTGCAAGAGACGCGAGGGCAACAACGACGGCGAATGGGAGGAGTCGGCGGTGAGGATATAGAGAGCAGGTGATGTTCTAGAGAGAAGAAGAAAGGAAGGGGCACATCGCGACAGTTTCGGGGGGTGCGAAAAATGAAAATGAAGTAAAATGAATGGGAATTGCTATTTTAGGTCATGTGCATCGACTATATTGTCTACTTTGCTTTTGATATTTTTGACGCTTTTGAGTGTAGTACTTACGTCACTTTATTTTACTCAAATCCAATATAAACACCGTCGCAACGCTGCTCAACTATTAATTACGTCGAATTATTGGAGCAAATCAGAATAAAAATCCAACGCTAATTTCATAAACAATTGTCACGCTTTTGAGCCGCAAAACAAATGCAAAAAATTGTATAAGAAAAATCCAATGCAAATATCAGATGTTATTTTCAGACTCTCCTATAGAATATGATAATGTAATACGTATGATAAACACAAAGCCCATTTCTTGATTTTTTTATCATGCCATGCTTGATGAAACATAGGTTACATTTTTTTTCTTATTTTATATAATTAATTTATAAAATATTTTTTAAATTTATTTTCTAGGCATATTGAAGTCAACAACAACAACAACAACAACAAGTCTTCATCTCACTGCGGAGTGGGCTATATGAGTCTTTTTTCTCCTTTTGTTTTTTAATTAGTGTCATAATTCAATTAAATTGAACAAATTTCGATAATTTTTTATACTACATGCCCATGCCTTTTTTTGCTCTACATCTAACATTCTTAACATAAGTCAAATCTAAAATATCTACTCTCTTAACAAAATCATCAGATGGTCGACGTTTAATTTGACCAAACCATCTAAAGCGACTCTCTAATTTTGTCTGCCACTGAAGCAAAATATCTACGCTCCTTACTAGATCATTAGATGATCAACATTTCATATGACCAAATCATCTAAAGTTACATTAATCTTGTCTGCCCACTAGAGTAAAATGCCTCCTCTCCAAAGATATTACTGATTTAAATATAAAGATATCAATCTATTTCACTAGCTTATATTACGAAACAAATGACTATATTTTACACTAGAAAAAAAAATAAACTCCTCTCTCTTAATCACTAGTAATAATTAAAATAAATCAAAAAGCTCAAATTTAAATGACAAGCAAGCATTATTAAACCAAAAAATTAAGAAAGAATAAATCTCTTATACCTTTCTCAATTTGAGAAACTAAAATAAATCAAATAATATAATTTTCAGCAATTACCAAGTGAAATATAAATTATCAAATAACT
>NW_018250899.1:0-37319 GCF_001263595.1 Phalaenopsis equestris
TGTACAATCCTATCGTACAATCTAAGCCCTAACTCATCTTGGGATTCTGAGGTATTCGTTTGTCATGACTTAAATCCTCACATCTTCAAGAATATTTGTGCTGATTGCTTCACACAAATGTAAATCCTAATAAATAAAAAATTGCAGGATGAAACATCTAAATGATTTCTTTTTGTGTTGGGGAGCCTCTTGACACCATAAGCACTCTAGATAACCTCATAGGTAAAAAATATATGCTTGGTCAATCAAGTTGAAGAAGCATGAGGGCTCCTCCTTGGGACAAGCAGAATGATGCAATTATCTAATTAAAATCAAATGTGAAGGCTCTATTAAGTTTGAGTTGGGTGATAGCGATGCATGCAAACTCATTTTAAAACTAACCCAAAGGTCATGCTAAAAAGTAAAGCCGATTTTAAAATTATGATATTTTAATCCTAACTTTTGATTAATCTTAATATTCATTTATTAGTATTCTGTAGAAATACATGTTTATAGTAAAGAGCCTAAATTATAACTGATGAGGTTCCAAACAAACCACTAGCCAACAAAATGAGAATAGAACGCACCACATGAAAAATAAAAATAGTCATAGGAATAAATAACAGAAGTCTGGATTGCGTTGGATCTTGCACATATTCCATAAAAGCAAAAAAAAATAGCTAGGCTCAGCATGTCATAGAGATTTGCGCAAAAAACTTCTTAATTCACCAATCTTAACTAATTCAATTCAACGCAAAGTAACACATAATTTCACACAAACAAACATTTATACTAATTTACGAACGTTACAAACACCTTTGAATACATAAATTCTCAATTCAAATAGTCTCGGATGAAAAAATTCCTAACACAAAACTAGACTTTCATAACATTAAAACACACATTAAACACACTTATGATAAACAAAAACTAAACACATAAACACAAAATCACAAACTTAATTCCACTCTCCAGTTGATGGAACAAATTATGTTCTATCGTTAATATCTCTCTGAAAGTGCGAACAATGATTAATAACTTTGGTTGAATCTTCTTCAATCCACTTGTTCTTCATATTCATAGCCTTATCTGCTTCGTCTATAAAATTTTTATGGCTAAATTGCATCTTTAGTTGTCATCCCAAATGATCCAAATGTGCATTAACTTCCATCGCTTTCGCTTCAAGTGAAGCCACGTTTGCCTCAATTCTTGTGATTTTCTCTGTTATTCCTTCGATAATAACGGCTTGGAAACATGTATACATCACTGTTATACATCTCTTGCGCACTCTGATTAATAAAATTCTTTCTCGTTACTTCCTCCTTCTTCAAATCATTCTCCCAAGAAGACATTTTTTAAAATTCTCTCTTTTTAACTTAAATTTTAGGGTTAAATGAAAGTGTGGTGATATTTTCAGTCATACCACTCCATTTATAGGCTATAAACCTCTCACATTACTTCAAGGCACGTCTTAGAACTGCTCTTACTTTTTAAGCCAACTAATTCACGGTTAGAACTTATAGAAACCAAATTTGCACATGTTTCTATACTGTCATGCTTAAGCGTTGGATTTTGGCGCTTAAGCGCCAGTGCTCAATGTAGCACAAGTCAACTTAACATCCAAACATTCATTCTAACATGTCTATGTCATCTTTTATGGTCTTAGAATAATCAATAACTCATTATATGGTCAAAATACTACTAGAATTTTCTAATTCACACACAAAAACATAAAAATAAAAACAAACACACAGATAACTATGCCTCCCACAAAGCGCTTGTGTGCCTCCCATAGAGCACTTGGTTTAATGTCATCAGCCCAACATAACCAGTGCTTATTTTGGTTGACCCAATATCAGAAAATCATTTAATTTAAGTTGGTCACCTATCATTCACTTTGAATATTTTATCAGTTTTAAGATCTTTAATATCCACAGCTCCATAGGGATAAACTTTCGTCACTATAAATGGACCCATTCACCTGGACTTAAGTTTGCCTAGAAATAATCTTAACCTTGCATTGTAATGCAAAACCTGTTGCCCTGAATGAAAGTTTTTAGTAAGAATTCTCCGATCATGCCACATCTTCATCTTTTCTTTGTAAATCTTAGCACTTTCATAAGATTCATTCTTTATCTCTTCAAGCTCATTTAACTGCAATAATCTTTTCTCACCAGCATCTTTCAAATTGTAATTAAATTCTTTAATTGCCCAATATGCTTTATGCTCAAATTAAACTGGTAAGCGCACACTTTCCTGTATGGGGACATTCCTATAGGAGTTTTGTATGCAGGCCTATAAGCCCACAAAACATAGTCAAGTTTAGCTGACCAATCCATTTTAGTTGGATTTACATATTTTTCTAACATTATTTTAATTTCATGATTGGATAATTCAAACAAACCACTTGTCTGAGGATGATAAGCAGTAACAATTTTATGGTTAATATGATATTTCTTTAATAATTTCTCCATTATTGCATTTCTAAAATGACTTCCCCCGTCAGTTATGATTACTCTTGGCATCCCAAATCTACAAAATATATTTGTTCTTTAAGACTTTGCAACACTTTCAGCATCACATCGAGGTAAAGCAACAGCTTCTATCCATTTGGATACATAATCTACTACTAACAATATATCTAAATTTTTGAAAGATGGTATAAATTGTCCCATGAAATCTAATCCCCAAACATCAAATATCTCAACTTCTAACATATAATTGTGGGGCATCTCATTCCCCCTAGAAATATTGCTTACTCGTTGACATCAATCACAAGTTTTGATATAAAAATTAACATCTCTAAAGATTGTAGGCTAATAAAATCCAGATTGTAAAATTTTGTATGTTGTTTTATCAACACCAAAATGTCCACCAAAATCAGAATTATGATATTTTCAGATAATTTCTTAAGTTTCTGCTAAAGACACACATCTTTAAATAATAAGATCATTTCCTTGTTTATATAAAAATTGTTCATCCTAAAAATAAGTTTTAGCTTCAAATATAAATTTCTGTTGGTATGTCATTTCGTAGGATATAATATCACTAACAATGAAGTTTACAATGTCGGAATACCCTGAAACACACCACTCATTAATATCGAACAAATTTTCATCTAGAAAATGTTCTATAATTTCTTTTTCAAAATAGAGTGGTTTTTCTAATTCAAGCCTGGACAAATGACCAGCAATTTGATTCTTAGCTCCCTTTCTGTCTATTATTTCAAGGTCAAATTCTTGAAAAAGAAGAACTCATCTTATCAATCTTGGTTTTGCATCCTCGGTTTTGCATCCTTCTTTTCATTGAATACTTAATAGCAGAATGATCTGTATGCACTATACATTTAATTTCAAACAAGTATGATCTAAATTTATCAAAAACATATACTACTGCTAATAACTCTTTCTCATTTGTGGTATAATTAATTGAGCTTCATTAAGAGTTCTACTAGCATAGTAAAATTATACATGCACCAAACAAAAAATCGTATCATGCTTTCGTCCTAAAATAGCTCCAATAACATAATCACTAGCATCACATATTAATTCAAAAGATTTCTCCCAATCTGGTGAAAAAATAATTCTTGTTGTGACTAATTTTTCTTTTAATAATTCAAAAGCTTTTAGGCACTCTTCATCAAAATTAAAAATTACATCTTTTTCAAGTAAATAGCATAGAAGCTTCGCAGTTTTTGAGAAGTCTTTAATATATCGCATGTAGAATCCAATATGTTCTAAAAAACTCCTAATCTTTTTTACACTTGTTGGGTAAGGTAAATTAACAATCACTTAAATTTTTACAGGGTCTACTTCCATACTATTTTCTAAAATTTGATGTCCCAAAAATATTCCTCCTGCTACCATAAGTTTGCATTTTTCCCAATTAAGTACTAAATTTGTCTCTTCACAGTGCTTAAGAACTTTTGATAAATGTTTGAACATAAGACAAAAGAAGTTCCAAATATTGAAAAATCATCTATAAAAATTTCAATCCCTTGTTCAATTAAATCACAAAAAATAACCATCATATAACTTTGAAATGTAGCAGGTGCATTACATAAAAAAAAAGAGTATTCTTCTAAAAGCAAATGTACCATAAGGACAGGTAATAGTTGTTTTCTCTTGATCCTCAAGAGTTATTTGTATTTTGTTATAACCAGTATATCCATCAAGAAAATAAAAGTATTTATGCCCAGCTAGTCTATCCAGTAGCTGATCTAGAAAGGCTAGTGGAAAACGATCTTTCCTTGTGGCGAGATTTAGTTTTCTATAATCAACGCCTATTCACCATCCCGTGACCTGTCTTGTTGGTATTAACTCATTATGTTCATTCAAATTCACAGTCACTCATCCTTTCTTATGAACGCAGTGAATTGGACTAACCCATGCACTATCTAAAATAAGGTAGATAATTCCAGCATCTAACCACTTTAAAATTTCTTTCTTAACAACTTCTTTCATAACAGGAATCAATCTCCTTTAAGGATCAGCCCTGGGTTCACAGTTTTATTCCATATGAATTCTATGCATACAAATTGAAGGATTGATTCCATTTTTATTAGTAATTGTTCATCCGAAGGCTTTCTTATAACTCTGTAAAATTTTCATCAAACTCACTTCATCTTCTATAGTTAATTTTGAGGAAATTATAATGGGTAATATTGAGGAATCACCTAAAAAGACATACTTCAAATGTTCAGGAAGCAACTTCAACTCTAGTTCAGGAGGTTTTTCAATTGATGGACAAAATGATGTATCATTCTCTGTTGTGTCCAAAACTTCAAGACTTTCTCGAACATAATTTGAATCTTCTATATATAAATCTTCATATGATTTATTTCCTCTTCTTGCTTGTGTTCCAACTCTTTCATCTCAGATTTCTCTTCATAAGTTGATTTGAAATGACATTCACTTAAATATCTTATAACATTTATTCAATAGCATTCATCATCTTTAACTTTTGCAGGGTACTTCATTGATTTTGAAATATTAAATGTAAAAGTTTGATCATTGACGCACATAGTTAATTTTCCTTTATGCACATCTATCATTGTTATTCCTGTGGCTAGGAAAGGTCTCCCCAAAATGATAGGCATCTCCTTATCTTCCTCCATATATAGCACAAATAGCACAATGAAATAGCACAATGAAATCAACAAGAAAGATAAATTGATCCACTTTCACTAGGACATCTTCTATAACTCATTTAAGATATGTTATTGAATGATCTGCTAACTACAGACTTACAGTAGTAGAGGTTATTTCTCCTAGTCTCAATCTTTTAAATATTGATAATGATATAATGTTGTTGTTTTCTCCTAAATCACATAAATCTTTCCCATAAAATTTGTCTCCTATTGCACATAAAATTGTAAAGCTACAAGGATCTTTAAGCAAGGATCTTTAAGCTTTTCAGCTTTTCAGGAAGTCTTTTCTGAATTATAGCACTGCACTCCTCCCTAAGTGCAACAGTCTCATTATCTTCAAACTTCCTTATATTGTTAAGAATACCCTTCATAAACTTCATATAGCTTCACATTTGTTCTAAGGCTTCAACAAATAGAATATTAATTGTAAGTTTCTTAAAAATTTTCCAGAAATTCTAAAAAAAATATTATCCAACCTTTATTTTTGAAGCCTCTGAGGAAATGGAGGTGGTGGTTTTCCAAATCAACTTTAAGTTGAGAAATAGGTCTCTCTAAACCTTTCAAAGTGTCATCTTGGTTCTTCAATCTCTTCTCTCTCTACTTCAGTTTCTTTTTGAACTCTACCTTCCAATTCTCTTCCACTTCTAAGTTGAACGACTTTTACTTTCTCTTTATTTTGATCTTTTGATTTACTTCTGTATTACTAGGAAGTGTTCCTTGGGATCTATTACTTAATAAATTTGTTATTTGCCCAAGTTTATTCTTAATATTTCTAATTGTAGCTCCTTGACTTTGTAACTGATTTCCCATTTGTAACACCACTTCTTCTATAAACAACTTCTTCTCCTTAAATTGTAGATTACTATTGAAACCTGGATGATAAGTAGGTGTCTAATTACTATTCCCTTGGTTGTTCCTGTTTCCTAATGGGTTTACTTGATTGTTCTCCCATTGTTGATTATTACTACCACCCGAAGTATTATTCCAGTTAAAGTTAGTATGGTTCTTTTAACCTGGGTTATAATAATTTGAATATGGGTTATTCTGCTTGTTGTTTATGACATTCAAAGTCTCTAATGATGCTTGAGAATCTACCATTTGGCCTAATGAATGCTTTTCAATCAAGGAATTGGTTGAAAAAAAATTCATTACAAATTGTTCTAACTTCCTTGAAATTGCAGCACTTGATTTGCTAACATGGCAAAAGCATCAGTTGGCAAAAGCATCAGTTTCGAACATTGGCTACTTTGTTAATATTTACCCTTTCAGAAGGCCATTGAAAATTATTGGTATTCATCTCTTCTATTAAAGCATAAGCGTCATTAAATGATTTTGAAATCAATGAACCACCAGCAACGACATTGATAATAGATCTAAGAGATCCAGCTAATCTATTGTAAAATGTTTGAATTATTAACAAATCTGGTATAGCATGGTGTGGACACTTTCTTAAGAGTTCTTTAAATCATTCTTATTCTTCATAAATAGATTACCCTCCAAACTGGCTAAAAGATGTAATATCATTTCTAAGTTTCGCAGTCTTTGATGGTGGAAAATATTTAGCAAGGAATTTCTATGCTAAATCACTTCAAGTTCTGATAGATCCTGATAGATCCAAGTGTAGATCCAAGTGATAACAAATGTAACCATATCTTAGCCTCATCCTTCGGTGAGAAAGGAAATAATCTTAGTCTTATAGCATCATCTGATACATTGTCATTTTTAAATGTAGCACACAATTTTAGAAAATTGACAAGATGTAAATTTGGATCTTCAGTTGGTGCTCCCCCAAACTGATTATTTGATCTGATTATTTGATATCGTTTGGATAATAACAGGTTTAAGCTCAAATGAATTAGCCACTACAGGGGGTTTTGAATACTACAATGAAGTTCATACACCATAGGGTTTACATAATTTCTTAAAGGTCTAAAATTTTTAACATTTTGATTATTTTGATTTGTCATTTCTTGAAATTTTTCAGTAATTTTTAATTTTTAAAATTTTCTAATAGTTCTCTCTAATTCAGAATCGCAAAACACAAGTCTTGTGAAACCTGAACTACACATACTTTACTATCAAACACAATAAAATAAAACAAAATAAAAGGAAATACAAAAAACACACTAACAAAAACATTATATAAAAACAACACTACAATATTCCCAAAAGAAATCTTAAAGTTTAAATTAGACTTACTAAAAATTTTACTATCCAAAAACTTCTTCTTTTGAATATATTTTTGCAAATTACTATTATTTTTCTCCTCCTCAGTGGCAACGATGCCAAAAACTTGATCCCGACATTCTATATAGATAGATGTAAAATGTGATGTATGAGCTAATATGTATGAGATAATATGATTAATTTCCTTAATAGTTATTCGTATTTTGCAACAGTGCAAAAAACTTAATCCAAAGCAAAGGCTAGGTAAATTTTTCACTATGAATGAAATAAGAATGCAGTTACAATATTTCAACATTGGATATTATGCAAGTATACGTATCGTTATCAAGTAATATAGAGCTTTCAGATTAAGTCCCAAATATCAAACCCACAGGGAGGATTAGATTTAGATAACAAAATACTTAGCAATATATATTCTTACTCAAACTTAAGATACTATAATAGAAACGAAAGTTTGATTCTTTTTGTGATTTTTTATAATTGAAATTAAGTGAGCAACTAATTAACTTAAATAAAATACTTGTAAGATGAAGGCAATATAGGTAAAATATCTTTTTCCTTATCATGAATTAGTGATAAATATAGAAATTTAGTTGTGGAAGTATGCTAAATGTGTTGTGCCAAATAGGAGCAATAATATTCCTTACCCTTACTATAGATGTTATAAAGAACATTGGCTAATCTATAGTTTTAACAGTCTTGAAGACTAGCTAGGCAGGGAAGATACTCGTTCTCTCTCTAGAGTTCCTTCTACTCCCTCCACCTGAGGGCTAACATCTTGTATCAAAACCTAAAACTATAAATCAAATTAGGGGCTTATTTTTCCCTATTTATTTGCACTCAATCCCTTTAACTACATTATCATTCATGAAATAAATATGTGATTCTAACCATTTTTTGACTGGGATAATACCATCTCGGATCTTACATGTTCTCACGATAGGTTTTAACATCTTAATTTATCAAATTAAGAAGTAAATGAAGTTCAAGGTCTTGAATCATCACAACTTCTGCCAACATTGAAGACAAATACTTCTCACAACTTACTTTAAACATTTAATCACTTATCATTTTAAAGAAAAAGATAAAAAAAAACTAATCAGAATTCATGGAGAAAACACAACCACACATGAGTTTAAAAGTAGATGACATGCACACAAATAAGAAATCTAGATTAAAACCAAGTGTGGATACAAAGCTAAAAAATTATCTCAAAATATCTCCGGATACAAAGCTAAATGTGGATACAAAGCTAAACACTTATCTCAAAATATCTCCACCAAATGTATTGGATTTCCTTTGAATTATCTTCCTTCTCTCAAAATACAAACTAATACTCAAAATAAAATAAAATAAAATAAAGGTGGCCAACGACAGTGGAGACAATGGGTGGCGGCGGCGGCAGTGGTAAACTTTGGTGGATGGTTGCTGGCCCCTTCTCTTGGAAATACTTAGACTTTTCTTATAAAAATCGAAGGGGTGCCTTGGTGTCTCTTCAAAAAGGTGTCTCCATACACTTAATCTTCTAGAAGTTGCCTCCTCATAAGCCAATTGAATTAATTTTCGTGTCCATGGGCAATTTCCCAAGTTTTTATCAAGGGTTGCTTTAAAAAACCTCAAAATTCCAATCAAATTAATTATTTCTTCAAGTAACTAACTTTGGCGCTTAAGTGCGAGGTACTTGGCACTTAGCCTTGAATCATCCGTGCTTAGGTGTCAATCATGGGCGCTTAGGCACCTCAGTTCATTTTTGCACATTTATTCATTTTTACTCCAAATTTGACCCTTTTTTAGTCCTTTAGCATTTTCATCCATTTTATTGTACCTACAAGAAAAATACACAAATATCTTTCATTAAAGAACAATATCTCAAAAAAATTAACAATATCTCAATTCATTAAAGAACAATATCTCAAAAAAATTTGGTATAAAAATGTGTATAAAAACACTATATATTTTAGGTATATCAGTAATATATATGAGTTCCCCAAAAATACATACTTTAAATTAGTGGGTAGAACCTTCATCTCAAGTTGAGGAGGTTTTTCAATAGAAGGTATCAGAGGTTTACTATTTTCAGTAAGATCTAAAAGTTTATATTCATAATGAACATAATTTCACACCTCAATGTTTTTCTCTTTTGATTCATTTTCAAAATAAGTTTCAGTTTCTAATTCATTTTGCACCAAAGTTACTTCATCTTTTTGTTCCAATAAGGCTTCACATATTTATTGAAAATGATTAACAATCATATAGTCAATTATATCCATTTTGTAACATTTACCATATTTTCCTTTATCAGAATACTTCATTGATTTAAGCACATTAAAATTTACTTCTTGGTTATTAAATCTCATGGTTAATTCTCCTTTTTTCACATCAATCATTGCATGTCCAATAACTAGGAAACATTTGCCTAAAATAATAGAAATTTCATTATCATCTTCCATATCCAACATAATGAAATCAATAGGGAAGATAAATTTATCCACTTTAGCTAATATTTATCCACAAATTTATCCACTTTAGCTAATACATCTTCTATAATCCCTTTAGGATAAGTGATAGATTGATTAGCTAACTTTACGGTTACAGTAGTGGGATAAATATCTGCTAAACCTAGTCTTATAAATATAGATAATGGCATGAGATTTATACTTGCTATCAAATCACATAAAGCTTTTCTAGAAAATTTTTCTCCAATTGCACATGGTATGGTTAAACTATCAAGGTCTTTGAGATTTTTAGGAAGCTTTTTCTAAATTATTGCATTGCATTCTTCACTAAGTGCAACAGTCTCATAATCTTCAAACTTCCTTTTTTATTTAAAATTTCTTTCAAAAACTATGCTTAATTTGGCATTTATTCCAGAGCTTCTACAAAAGGTACATTAATTATAAGCATTTTAAATATCTCAAAAAATCATGAAAATTGTTGATCAAGTTTCATTGTCCAAGTTTTTGAGGAAAAGGAGGTGGTGGTATTTCTACATTCTTCTTAGTTATAGAAATAGGTTTTTCCACTTCCTTAGGAATTCTCTTTTTCAGTTTTTTTAGTTTCTTTATCTTCTCTATCAACTTCAATTTCTTTTTCAACACCAACACTCAATTCCCTCCCACTTCTTAGTTAGACTGCTTTAACTTGCTCTTGCTCTTTTCTTCTATCTTTAGGATTGATCTCAATATTTCTAGGAAGTGTTCCCTGAGGCCTATTGCTAAGTGCATTAGCAATTTGTCTCAATTGATTGACTATTTCTTATAGCAGCACTCTGACTTTGTAATTGATTACCCAATTGTAACAACATTTCTTCTAAAGACAACTTCTTCTCCTTAAATTTTTTATTACTGTTAAATCCAAGAGGATAAGTAGGTCTAAAGTTAGAATTATCCTAATTGTTTCAGTTTCTCAATGGGTTTACTTGATTGTTCCCCCATTATTGACTTCCACCACTAGAACTGTTATTCTAGTTAATGTTTAGATGGTTTTTCCAACCTGGGTTTTAATAATTGGAATATGGGATATTGAGTATATTAATAGCATTTATAGTTTCTATTGAAGTTTGAGAATCAAGCATTTGTGATGATGAATTTTCTTAAATTAATTGAGGTGTTTGAGAAAAATTCATTCCAATTTGGTCTATTTTCCTAGATAATGTAGCAATTTGTGAAGTGATACAACTAAAAATGTACTACTTTTCATGCTTAATTTTATAATGATATTGCACTTTAAAGGTATGTTTTCTTGTATTTTTGGTTGTAGATACATCAAATTGAAGAATTTTGAGTGATTGGAGCAAAAGGCACAAAAATGGACCAAAATGGAGTAAACCGGAGCAAATCGGGTTGACCAAGGCACACTAGAGTCATGGGGTCCAAAACTAGGCACTTAAATGCCTGTGCTTGCTGCTTAAGCCCTCAAATATGGCACTTAGATGCCACCAGACAAAGAGGTGGGCGCTTAAGCGGCCAAAAATGGCACTTAGGCACCGAAGACGATTTTCAACATATCTTCTAGAATATACGTCAGATTTGGATGATTTTTGAAGCAGTGCTTCATGCATCTCTTGGGAAATTCATTGGAAATGAGGGAAATTCATTGGAACTCTTGGGAAATTCATTGGAAATGAGAAAAGGGACTTTAATTTGGGGCAGTTATATGAAGTTTTTAAGAGGCACTTAAAGCACTTTTTTGAAGATTCATTAAATCTAGACAGTTTTGAAGAGACTTAAGAATTTCTTATAAAATTATAATTAAGGCATGGAAATGTTTTTAAAATGACTCTTGACCTCTTGAATCAATAAGAAGAGGAGAAGAAGGTTTGGAGGAGAAGAAGAAGGCTTGGGCGTGAGCCCCAAGTGGGGCGACAAGGTAAGAGAGAAAGAGAGAGAGTGAGAATTTCTTCTTTTCTTTTCACTTTTTTCTTGGAGAGGATTGTAAGGAGATTACTTTTGCTATACAAGGAGAGTTTGATTTCCATTAGAGATAAGTATTTTCATTGTATTTTGATTTGAATCTAGTACTTTGTTTGTATGATTTTGAAGTCTTATTCAATGAAAAGTTCTTATTGTTTCTCCATGTGTAGTGAGTAGTTTTATTTACGCTTCCCTCTTATAATGAATTAGTATGCATGTGTAGGATATAGAATTGAGTAGAGTGGGAATATATTGTGATGATTTTACTTTGTTCTTCATTTACATGTAAACTTGATCAACTTGCATGTTAAAATCTGTTGTGAGAACATGTAAGATCCAAGATGGTATTGTCTCAATCAACTGTTATAGAATCACATAAGATTGTGTGGATGAGAATGTAGTCCATATGATTGAGTGCAAATAAATAGGAAAATAATGTTTAATGGGTTTATAATTAGAGGACTTTAGAGTGACAGGATAAAGCTCCCTAATTTGGTCTATTATTTTAGGTTTTGATGTGAGAGGTTGCCTCCTGGTGAAGGGATAAGAGGGAACTCTAAACTGAAAACTAGTATCTTCCCTGCATAGCCCGTCTTCAGAACTATTCAAACTTTAGATTAACTAATATTTTTAGCATCTCTAGTAAAGGTAAAGAATATAATTGCTTCTATTTGCCACAATCTCTCTCACTACTTGTTTTACTTTTACACATGTCACTAATTTTATTGTATGAGGAAGAGTACTTTTAATATATTATACCTCACTTTCTGATTTTCACTAAGTATTTTAGTTTAGGATTAAAATTAGTATTATAGTGATAATTGTAGGATATAAAATAACCTAAACGCTTATCATCCTTCCAAGCTAGGGTGTGTTATTCTAGACTAGAACTTCTCTTGAAAGCCATTGTGATTAACCTCGATTTTTATGGGATCGATATTCGGGGCTTAATAAGAAAGCCCTATATTACTTGATAACGATACATATACTTGAATAGAATCCCTACAAATATAATTGAAATCTTTTTTTTCTTGGAATTAAGTTTAGGATCAAGTTTTTGGTGCCATTATCTGAGATTAAAATCTTCAAGTAGTGGTGTCAACTTCATAAATCCTTACATATAAAAAATATTGGGATTAAGTTTTTGGCACCATTGTCGGGGATTGCAACGGTTGATCTTGACTTTTAAGAGAATTTTAGTTGAAGTAATTAGGCTTATACTTGGAAGATTGTAGTGTCGTAAAAATTGTTTTTGTTTGAAAAGTGTTTTTTTTTTATGAAAGTGTTGTGAAAAAAAAATTATTTATGTGAAAAACAAGGTGTTTGTGAAAATATTTTGTTTGTTGAATATATATTTTTTTATTTGTTTAATTATTAATTTATTATTTGTTTTGTTGCGTATGCAAAACAAAGGATCTGCAGGACTTGTGCCATATGATCCCGAGTTAGAAAAAAAGAAAAAAATAAAAAAAAAAAAAAAAAAAAAAAAAAAAAGGAAAGCGGAAAGGAGGAAAAAGGGAAAGGAGGGGAAAAGGGAAGTAGGGAAGAGGAAGGAGAAAACCCATGTGTCAATTTCTAATACAGTCAAGTATACAAATGCCTGTCGTAGAAGCTAACTCATTTGAAATTAATCCAATGATTATCCAACTGGTGCAGAACAACCAATTTGGGGAACTCCTTTGGATGATTCCTATTTACATTTAACAAGTTTTCTAGAACTTTGTGCTACATTTCGTTATAACGGCATGTCAGACGATGATATTAGACTAAGGCTTTTTAATTTCCCATTAAGGGATAAGGCTAAAATGTGGTTATACTCATTAGCATCTGACTCTATTAAAAATTGGGAAGAGTTAACTCAGAAATTTCTAGCTAAGTATTTTCCACCTTCAAGGACAGTTAAACTTAGAAATGATATTATCTCATTTTGCTAGTATAAAGGGGAATCAATATACAAAGTCTGGGAAAGATTTAAGGAACTCCTAAGAAAGTGTCCACACCATGTTCTGCCCGATTGGTAATCATTCAAACTTTTTACAATAGGTTAGTAGAATCCCTTAGGTCTTTAATTGACATTGTTGCTGGTGGATCATTAATGTTAAAATCATTTGATGAAGCATATGCGTTAATTGAGAAAATGGCTACAAATAAATTTCAATGGACCTTTGCAAGGGTAAATCCAAAAAAGGTAGTCAGTGTTCATGATACAGATGCAATTGTAATTCTTGCATCTCATGTTGCAAAAATATCAAAGAAGTTGAACCAATTTGGAATGAACATGCCTCAATTTACTCTAATAAGTAAAGAAAGTTCATTAGGACATATGATTGATTCTAAGTTATCTTATGAGACTTTTAATACCATAAACAAATTGTATTCTAACTTTTACAACCCAGGTTGGAAGAACCATCCTAATTTTAACTGGCATCATACTACTGGGGGTGGAAACCAACAATGGGAAAATAATCATGTAAATCCTAATAGAAGTTAGAATAATCAGGCAAACACAAACTATAGACCTTCATATCAACTAGACTCTAACAATGATCAACAATTTGAGTATAAGAAGATGTCTATAGAAGAAGTGGTATTGCAAATGTGAAACCTATTGCAAGGTCAAAATGCTGCGATTAGAAACATAGAGAATCAACTTGGACAAATTGTTAATTTACTTAGCAATACACCCTAAGGAACACTTCCTAGCAACACTGAGACCAACCTAAAGAGAAAAAAGATGAACAAATAGATGATGTCCAATTAAGAAGTGGAAGAGAGATAGAGGGTGAGGTTAGAAAAAAGAAAAAAGTTGTGAGAGACACAAAGCAAACTAAAAGACCTAAAGAACATGTTTCTAAGAATCTGGAAAAATTAATATCTCTAACTAAAATCATAAAATCATTTTAGAAAGACCAGAAAGACCACCACCTCCATTTCCTCAAAGAGTTAGACAGTATGAGTTGGATAAACAATTTTAAAATTTCATGGACATACTTAAGAAGTTAACGATAAATATTCCTTTTGCTGAAGCTTTGGAACAGATGCCAAGTTATGCAAAATTTATTAAGGCGATATTAAACAAGAAAAGAAAATTTGGGGATTGTGAGACAGTTGCACTAAGTGAAAGTGCAGTGCTATATTTTAAAAAAAACTTCCTAAGAAACTTAAAGATCCTTTTATCTTAACAATTCCTTTTATATTTAGAGAAAGATTATGTGAAAAAACTTTATGCAATTTAGGATCGAGCATTAATGTGATGCCTGTATCAATATTTAGAAGGTTAGGTTTAGCCGATATTTCTCCCACTACTGTAACCCTTCAATTAATTGATTGATCTATCATTTATCCAAAAGAGTTTATAGAAGATGTGCTTATTAAAGTGGATAAATTTATCTTTCCTATGGACTTTATTGTATTAGATATAGAGGAAGATAAAGAAAATCCAATTATTTTGTGGAGACATTTTCTTATTACTGGACAAGCTATGATAGATGTGCAAAAAGGAGAGTTCGCTATGAATATTAATGACCATGAAGCCACTTTTGATGTGTTAAAAACTATGAAATATTCAGCTGAAAGAAAAGATGATGATTATTTTTGGGTTAATGAAATTGAATATCTAAGTAAAGACCATTTCCAAGAAAGTTTTGAGACTAAGTTAACAGATGAGATCGAATTGGACTTTCATGATGAGTTGAAAACATTGTTTAAAGAAGACTGTATGTATGTTCAGGAGAGGTGTGAAATGATGGAAGTTACCAAAAATAGTAAACTTTTTATTCCATCTATTGAAAAATCTCATGAACTTAAGATGAATGTACCCCATACAATTTTAAAGCTTATATATTTAGGAAATTCATCTACACCACAAGTCTTTATATCTTCAAATTCGACTCAATCACAAGAAGAACCTGAATTGAATGATGAAATCATTAAAAGATCTCCTAAGAAAGAGTTATTCAAAATCACTGAATGGCATATTTTGTGGTATACAAACAAAATGAATGAGATTCTAATGTTGTGGTAACGAGAGTAAACATTGGTCATCGATGTTAGACTAAGCACTTCATGGGAGTTAACCCATGATTATCTTTGTTATCTAATTAGTGTGATTGTTGTTATGTTGGATTGGATAATAGTCAGATGTTGGACTTTGATCCATGTTTGATCCATGTTTGATGTGTAAGGTGTAAGAGTGGATTGGATTAATGTTGTGAGGTAATTCCTTCATCATGACTAGATTTTTATATGATTTCTAGTAGTAGTAGGTTAACAAGTCTTTTACGACATAGTTCTCAATCAGAGCTAAGCATTGCCTTGAAGCATGTAGAGTTTGGACTTAGACCACTCCATGTCAACTGCATTACTTCCTTTACCTAAATTTGTCTTAATTGAGTAAGGTTATGAACTTACTTAATGAACAACATCTAGATGAGCTGTACTATGTTTATTTACCAAATTGTGTATACCTTAGACTTAGAGTAACCTTAAAATTGGTAACACATGAGGGAATTCTAGTCCATGGGTGATAATGAAATAAGGTTTTATAATACACCCACTTTATTAGTGTAGTTTATTCTGTTAGAATGTTAGAAATTGAAAGTAAGGAGAAGTAAGGAGGGGAAATGTGAGTAGAAGCCAAATCAAATTAACCTCAGTTGTTGTTTGTTTATGTATTGGAATTTGTGTGTCTATGTATGTGAGTCAAGTTGAATGAGTCATTGGAGATGAAAAAACTTATCTTCATATCTTAAACTTGTTAGCATCTAGCAATTCCTTTATAAAGTTTAAAATATATTCTTGTTTAATCTTCAATTTGTACTTGCTTTACTATTTAAAATTCCTTTATAGTGTTATGTCAAGCATGTTTAGGCTAGATTTACTTTCTACTACAATGTTCTACCATGTGTTACTTGTTGATATTTTTGTAGGATGTGTAATAAATTATAAATTGTGTGATCATTCCCTGCCACATATTTTTGTACTTCATTGTTACACATGTTTGAACTTAAGTTTGGGGGGAAAAGAAAAATTTTTCAAATTTAAACCTTACTTGTTTTTAAAAGTACTACAAATAAATTTGTATTTTATTTCTAATGATTATTGTTATGTGGAGTCACTTTAAGGATGTTAGAATTTTAAGTATAAAAATAAAGTAGGAAAATTTAGTTGATATTTTTGGCGAAAAGGGTGAACTTAGAGTTAAGGATATTTATTGGAGAGCTTATGAAAATTAATAACTATCTTTAGTAATGAAAATTGTATTTTTTTGAAAAATCAATAATTATAAGAATTTTATTTTCAAACATTTAAGGCTCTTTTAGAAAGTATTATATATATATATATATATATAAGATGGAGCTGGCGGCTGGAGGTGGAGCTCTGCTAGGGTTTCTGGGGAGATGAAGATCTGCAGCTGTTGGTGGTTGGTGGTTGCTATCCTGGTGGTGTTTTGGGTTTTTTTCTCTTCTTGGATTCTCTTTTGGTGGGGTTTTCTCTTTGACTGATTTTCCTGGGACTAGAGTTTAAAGTTTTTGGTACCGTTCCATTGGTTTTAGTTTCTTTTATGTGTGCTCTCTGTCTATTAAGGTGAGGACTGTTTATCTGTGCTCTGGTTGTTGTTTAGTTTCTTGACCTTGTCTGCTTGGATTTCTCTTCTTCTACACTTCCTTTTGGGGTAGAGTTTGTACTGCTTCTAAGTTTTTAGAGGTTGTGCTTTGACTTTACTTTAATCTCTTTCTTTCTTTTGGAGCTCTAGCTGATGTGGGTGTGGCTGTAACCACTAATAGCTACATCTATTGATGTTCATACTGATTCACAGTGGACTAACGCTACCTATGCAGGTGTGGTGGGTAAGGCCACTTACATTCTTCAAGACCCTGATAATTTAATCTTCCCCCAAGAATTTCATGATGCAGCAGCTGGAAAGGGATCTTTCCCTTATATACATCCACTTGGATCAAGAGAAAGGGAAACAACAGTCTTTTTTCTGATATAGAAATTGCCTCACTTCATGAAGAAGTTAAGTTCACTTTAATGGGCAAATTCCAAATGGGACACCCCAAAATGGAACTGGTTAGAAACTTCTTTGAATCACTGAATTTCATTGGGTAGTGGGAACTTGGTTTGATTGCTGGCAGACACTTGCTTATCCAACTGTCAGTGGAGGAGGATTATGTCAGGCTATTTGCTAAACAAGCAGTTGTGATTGCTGGTACAATCATGAAAATACATAAAGGGACCAAAGATTTTGATCCAAACAAGGAACCTTCTATGGTTCCCTTATGGTTTAAGCTTCCAGAACTCCCACTCCCTTTCTTTAAGCTTAATCCTCTTTTTAATATTGGGAGAGATTGGGCACACCTCTAAAGGTGGACACTCCAACTTTCAACAAAGCTAGGCCTGCACTAGCCAGAATCTAAGTGGAAAGAGATATAACTCTCCCTGAAATAAAGAGAGTTTGGATAGGATCTGAGGCTGAGGGCTTTTGGCAGGAAATTTTTGTTGAACAAAAACCATATTACTGCCAACATTGTAAAATGTTTGGCCATACTATTGAAAGATGTTATAAGCTTCATCCCCCTTCAAGAAAGACCAATCTTAAGAATTCTAAGGAGATTGGAAAGGATGCTGAACAGATTACAAACAACAATGCTGAGGAGGCCAATCAATTGAATCATATCAGAAATACTAAGCAAATTAACAATACACCCATTGCTTAAAATAATTCTCCACAGAATTATGTCTCCACCCCTACAGAAGATCCTTTAGGGGAGCTATCTGACTCACAATCCAAAAGCAACAATGTGACATCCCCAAGAAGATCTATTAGAGCAGAAGTTAATGAGATTGCTATCATCACTCCACCATCTCCTTCACCTAGGGGTAAATATGAAGATGTGCAAGATTGATTACAAAAAATAGATAATGGAAAAACAATAGTGGACAACACTATTACTGAGTTGCAACAAACACTTGAATGATATTGGCAAATTCATACAGCTAAAAGAAGAAAAAAAAGGCATCAGAAGTGCAGCAACTTCAACAAGGAACAAGCTCTATGAAGGCAGAAGGAAGGGTTAAGACTAAGAATGGTTCCCCCTATATTTACCATAGAGGCATAACTAGATCAAGGTCTCGGCCATCCATCCAACTCCCATCAATAAATGATTAATATTCTGTGCTGGAACATTAGGGGTATGGCTCATCCTCTTTCCCAATTTTGCATCTTAATCACAAATATAAATTATGGTGCATTGTGATACTTGAACCCATGGTGCATAAACATCCTCAAAGATTGATTCATAAATTCAATGGTTTTGTTCATTTCGCTAACATCAACAACAAAATGTGGATCTTCTATAGAAAAGAAGTTAGTTGGAATATTTTGGTGAACTACCAACAATTTGTTCACTTATCCTTTCATATAAATGGCCATAGGGGTTTTTCTTGCTTAGTCTACCCAGGTTGCACTAAGGATGATAGAAAGGAACTTTGGCAGTGTCTCCAAAAGATTAGTCAGCAAATGACATCCCCATGGTTGGTTGAAGGGGACTTCAACTGTATTACTTCTTCAACTGAAAAATCAGGTGGCAGACCCCTTAATCTAGCTAAAATATCCACCGTCTGTGACAATATCAGCAATGTTGGTCTTTTTGACTTAGGATTCAAAGGTCCTGAGTTGACTTGGATAAGGGGTCAGTTGTGGGAAAGGCTAGACAGAGTTCTTGTGAATGATTGTTGGCTATCACATTTTCTACTTACTTATGTCACCCATCTCAGCCTTGCTGGTTCTGATCACAAACCCCTCCTCATAAGCATCACCTCTTCTGAACTGCCTTCCACCCCTCCTCCTTTTAGATACCTTAACATGTGGTCATCCCATCCTTTATTCTCCAAAGTTATTTCTGAAAATTGGGTTGATATTTCCCATCCTGACCCACTAGTTAAACTGAGCTTACTGCAAATCAAAACTGGTAAGGCCTTGAGAAAGTGGAGTTGGGAAGTCTTTGGAAATGTTCATAATAATGTGATTGATGCTGAAAAAGATGTTATTAAGATAGAACAGGAAGACCAACATGGTTTAGTGGGGGAAGAGATGCTACTCAATGATGAAAATAATCTTCTCACTGTTATTGTTATCAAGATCAATTTTTGAAACAAAAGGCAGCCATGAACATATTCACTGATGGAGATAGAAATACCAAATTTTACCATGCTTACATCAAGTACAAAAGGAAATGCAATACTATTCACACCATCCATAGTACTGAAGGAATTTGGCTCCATGACAATAAAGCTATTGTTGCCGATGCAACTAACTAGTTTAAGAAGCTACTGAACTCAGTCCAGAACACAAGGCTCCCTATTGAGACTCATTATTTCTCTAATGAGCTGAGTTATACTTCTAACCTTAGTCTCACTGATACCTCCACTGAAAAAGAGAATTGGGATGCTATTAGCTTTATTGATAGCTCTAAGGCTGCTGGCCCTGATGGCTTCACTACTGAATTTTATAAAAAATCTTGGGATATTATTAAATCTGAGGTTATTATTGCTATCGTCAGCTTCTTTCAAAGTAACAATCTTCCACATTCTTCAAGGAGTCCTCTTATGTTCTTATTCATAAAACTAAAATTCAGAAAAATTGGGATCACTTTAGACCAATCTGCCTCACATCCATCCTCAACAAAGTGATAAGAAAAATTATTGTGAGAAGACTTCAGCCCCGCCATGAGGTTTTGATAAAACCAAACCAGACTGCCTTTGTAAAGGGCAGGTCTATCATTGACAATGCTTTACTAGCCCTGGAACTACTGCAAGATCTGAACAAGCCTTGTAGAGGGGGAAACCTCATTTACAAATTGGGCATTAGAAAGACATATGATACTATCAGCTGGGATTTAATAATGGAGATACTCACTACTAGGGGCTTTCAGCCTACCTTCTGCCAACTTATTCAAAGATGGTTACAAAACAATACCCACTCCATTCTCCACAATAGGCAAACCTGGGAACATTTTAGTGCTGTTATAGGATTGCAACAAGGGGACCCTCTATCCCCCACAATTTTTATTCTTTCCATAGATTACTTGTCCAATATTCTTGATGCTGCCCTTCTTCCTCAAAACTATTCCAGATACCATCACGGATCCAATATTGTTATTTCTCATCTCTTATATGCTGATGACATTATGGTATTCTCAAGTGCACATAAGAATGTTGTTAAGAAAGTATTCCAAAGTCTCCAAAAGTTCCAACAGCACTCAGGGATGTATTTTAATGCTAATAAATTTCATTTGATCTTCAATAAGAAAGCTTCCCCTAACTGCAAACAATGGGCCAATCAGTACACTGGTTTCTCCTATACTCAGCTTCCTATAAAATACCTTGGAGTTACCCTTCTTACTGGCAGAACTAAACAAATTCAATTTGAGGAAGTGCTTAATAAGATATCCTCTTTCCTTTTTGGCTGCACTCAATTCTTCCTCTTAAATGGTGGGAGAATTACTTTGTTGAAGAGTATACTAACTACCTTCCTCTCTTACATATTGCATATGACTACTATGAAGAAAAGCACCAAAATTCAAATGGAAAAAGCATTTAACATATTTCTTTGGTCTAGAAATAGAACACAAATGCATTGGGCTTTCTGGCAAAAGGTGGCTACCCCATAATTGGCTGGAGGAATTGGCTTTAAGGGCCTAAATCAACTGCTTCAAATCAACTTGTGTAAAATCTGGCATAAGTTTAGAACTCAGACCTCCCTATGGGCTAAGTTTATGTGGGGAAAATATTGTAAAGATCAACACCCTACACTTGTGAATAGAAAGATTGGAGATTCCAAACTTTGGGTGAAGATGCTTAAGATTAGAGATATTGCTGAAGATCTTTTCTTATGGGATTTGGTAAATGGGAATATCAATTTTTAGCTTGATCACTGGTGCCCCAAAGATTGGTTACTTCCCCTTACTTCCCTTAATCTCACCCTCAAGATTAATGATTGTTGGGAAGGCAACAACTGGTCAATCCAAAAACTCTCAACCATCATGCAAGAGCAGTCAGTTAAGAGAATTGCTACTCCACCATTTGATAAAACAAAGGTTGACAAACCTGTTTGGCAGATTTACTCTCACCAGAGCCTTACCAAAGCTATTTATTCCAGACTATATGGTTGGGAGAGGATATCATGGGGTGAAATTGTCTGGAATAAATTCCTATCTCCATCTATGGCTTTCTTCAGCCGGATGATCTTTCATCATTTCCTCCCCACTGATGATATACTCATGTTGAAAGGTCTGAGAGGGCCTTCTAGATGTGGATTATGTCTTTAAGAAGAGGAATCTATAACCCATCTATTTTTTGAATGTACCTTTGCTCAGGGAGTTTGGAACCAGCTTATGCAACATCTAAATGTTGAAGCCTTCAATCTCACTTGCGAAAAGATTTTTCCTTGCTGGTAGAGTTGGCATCAGATAAAATAAACTCCTATTCCTTTTATTGTGGCATGGTTTATTTAGATGAATAGGAATAAAGCTAAATTTGAAGAGACTATCTACACAACTGTAAAGGTGGCTAGAAACACCATTTCCTACATCAATAAGATGATCAGACATACAAAATTTCCAAACATCTCCAAATCCTACACCATTGACAAGGAAACTCCCTTACATATATATAAAGTCTTCTGGAAGCCTCCCAAGGGTAACACTATCAAAATTAATATAGATGGAAATTCTTCTGAGATGGGTGCTGGAGTGGGTGGATTATTCAGAAACCACCTAGGAAACTGCCTTCTTTACTTCCATACTCCTGTTTTGGTTGCTGATGTCCTTGAAACTGAGCTTATTGCTATCTATTGGGAAGTTAACATTGCAATAAATACTGGTTGGACTCATATCTAGATTGAAGTGGATTCTAAAGCGGTTATTAATTAGCATAGCACTGAGTAAGAGACACCTTGGCACCATTCTTACTGGATCCAAAAGATTAGAAGACTATTAACCCACATCCATGCAAACTTCACTATTATTTTCAGGTAAGGCAACAAACCTGCTAATTGGCTTGAAAAATATGGTCTAAGCTCCAACATCACATCTATACCTACCTCCCCTCCTCCTCCTTTTCTTTTTTTGTTAAATGGTGACAGAATTGAGGTTCCCCACCTCAGAATTTGTTGGCCAAATCACAACTAATCATTACTGTTTGGAGGTTGACCGAAGCATGTTGTTGTTGCTCTCTCTGGACATAGCACTCTTATCTTCAACTTTATTTCCCTTACTCTAATTGACATGGGTCTTGGTATACATGTTTTTTTGGGTATATATTTTCTTGTAGTATACTTTTGGAGGTGTTACATGTATTTTAATTTATTTTGTGTGGAGTTGTACTATGGTTTGAGGAACCCCTAGTTTGATGTATTTTATTGTGAGTATGGGGGTCCACTACCTCATCCCAATCTTGTAACCCTTTTCACTATTAACGCGCAAGGAGCCACGAGTTGCTCTTTTCTCAAATATATATATATATATATATATATTTATATATATATATATATATATATAAATGGAGGTGGCGGTGTTGGATGCTCTATTAGGGTTTCATTCATGGAAGCTCCTCTT
This sequence comes from Phalaenopsis equestris, assembly GCF_001263595.1. Classification (NCBI taxonomy): domain Eukaryota; kingdom Viridiplantae; phylum Streptophyta; class Magnoliopsida; order Asparagales; family Orchidaceae; genus Phalaenopsis; species Phalaenopsis equestris. The sequence goes on from NW_018250899.1 coordinate 23,346, forward strand.
TGTAGGTTGGTAGGTTGGTGGTGGAAGTGTGTTCCATGCTTGGCGGGAACTCATCTGGATCCTTCTAGCTTATGTATTATTGCTTGGGGTCTCTTCTTTCTGTTGTTTCTGGCTTCTCGGGCTTTGTTTTTTAAATTTTGGAAGCACTGTTCTATTAGGCTAGGGATTTCTACTCCCTGCCTTTGTGTTTTTTCTTCCTATTTCTCTTTCCGGTTTTCTCTGCTAAGGTTTTTTTTTTTTACATCTCCACCTCTATGAAGTTGCTTTTGTATCTAAAGTTTGGGGGTCACTTCCTTGGAGTTCTTAGTTTTACTATTTCACTGCGAGCTTGGGAGGGAGTGTCTGTATTTTTTTGCAGATCTCTCTATATCGCTAACCCTACAGATCTTGGAACTAATATATAGTGGGCCAAGGCCACTTTTTCTGATGTTGTGGCAAAAAGCTCTGATTTTCAAAATGATGTTGAACATATGGTTTTCCCTTGTTCTTACCATGATGGAGTTGGGGATAGTGACTTTCCTTTTATTGAACAACTTAGAAGGAAGGCTGGTAAACCTGCTGCCATTTTCTCAGATGTTGATATTTCATCCCTATCTTCTTACTTCAAATTTACACTTATTGGTAAATTTCAATATGGGCATCCAAGATGGAGGCTGTGAGAAAAAAACTTTGAAGATTTAAAGTTATTAAGTGATTGGAAAGTTGGTTTAGTTGATGGTAGACATATGTCCATTCACCTATCTAGGGAGGAGGACTATGCAAGACTGTTCTCTAAATAGATTCTGTATATTGAAGGCATGGCTGTGAAGATTCTAAAATGGTCCCCAGATTTTGACCCAAATTACGAGCCACCCATTGTTCCCATTTGGTTTAAGTTGTCTGGACTAAAACTTCATTTTTTCCACCATGAAGTTCTGTATACCATTGGTACTACTCTGGGCAGACCACTTAAACTTGATGTTCCAACCTACAATCTGTCTAGACCCTCAGCTGCAAGGATTTTGGTGGAGAGAGACATAACATTACCTGAGGTAGATGAAATCTGGTTGGGCACTGCCCATAATGGCTATTGGAAAAAGATTGTTATGGAACAAAGGCCCTACTATTGTACTCACTGCAAAATGTTTGGCCATACTAATGAAAGATGCTTTAAGTTACATCTAAATATTAAAAAAAAGGTTCCCCAATGGATGTTGAACTTGAACCCCACTAGAGGCTCCCCTCCCCCCCCCTATAGTGAAAAATTTTTACCTCCTTAGCCTTTTATCTCTGAACTAGAAAAAAGAATGGAGGCCCCCTCTTCAAGTAAAGCTCCTCATCATCCTATATTAGTTGGTGCTAGATAGCTGTTGGAAGCAAATGCTCATTCTACAGATCCAGTGGTAGTTCCTTCTATGCAACAACAACAGTCGCTAATCATTCCTGAGGTACAGGCAGAAAGAACTCCCTTTATACAACTTGAAAGTCATCCTATTAGGGAGGGTATTTCACCCTCTCTTCCTGATGCTAATAATATTACATTGGTAGAAGAGGCAATGGAACATATTGCTGCTCTCCCCCAGTTGGTCAGAGCTCCTTCTGACCCTCTTCCTATTTTTCCCAATATGAATCCACTGAATGCCAATACAATTGAGAACATACAAGCCGAGTTAGAAGAAGGATGGCAGCTGCAAAGAACTAGAAATAAGAAAAAGAATGTCATGGTTGACCCTCCAACAGATGACTTTGTCATTGAAGCAAGCAATTCCTACTCTTCTAGAAGAAACTCCCTCACAAGGCTCACTAGAGGGAAAGCTAAAACTTCCCACCATGATTAATCTTTTTTGCTGGAACATTAGGGGGTGGCCCACACCCTCTCTTTAAAAAGAATTTTGCATCTCAATAGGAAATATAAACTTTGGTTTTTAGCTCTTCTTGAACCTATGGCTCACAAATATCCTCAAAAAATCTGTCCCAATTTCAAAACTTCTCACATTACTCTAATTTTAATAACAAAATTTAGCTACTTTGCAGAAAATAAATTGCTTGGACAGTTCTTATTTATGACCCACAGTATGTTCACTTCCAATTTGATATAGTGGGAAAGAGAGGTTTTGCTACTATTCTTTATGCTGGGAGTACTAAGTCTGCCAGAATTGATCTTTGGAGTGGCCTAATAAATATAAGTCATTCTATGTCATCTCCCTGGCTGGTGGGAGGTGACTTCAACAGTGTAGTTGATGTCTCTGAAAAAAGAGGGGCAGACCTCCTAATATTATTAGGTTAATTGAATTCTCTGATAACATACTCTCTACTGGCCTTTTCGACCTTGGTTTTTAGGGTCCAGCTTTTACTTCGAGAAGGGGGAAAATCTAGGAGAGATTGGATAGATTTCTAGTGAACACTTTTTGGTTTCAAAAGTTTCTGCATACATATGTTACACACCTGAGTTTAGTGGGATATGATCACAGGCCTCTATTGCTTAGCATAACTAGTAGTCCACCCACTGGTAGACCTCCCTTTAGGTTTCAAAATATGTGGATGGATCACTCTAACTTCCTTAATCTTATTAAAGAAAACTTGGGAGGTGTAATCCATACGAATCCCCTTACTAATCTACGGCATTTGCAAAAGAAGGTAGCCAAATCTCTTAAGCAGTGGAACTGGAAAAAAATTTGGTAATGTGTTTGAGAATGTGGAGGTAGCTAAGAAACAACTGGCACATTTGGAAGCTGGTTTGGAAACTAGTGTATCAGATGAAGCATCCCTGTTGTTGGAGCTGAGAAAGTTCTAATGGAGACTGAAAGATTGGAGCAGTTTCTAAGGCAGAAGGCTGCTGTGAGCAGATTTATGGGAGTAGACAGAAGTACTAAGTACTATAATGCTTGTATAAAATACAGGAGGAAATGCAATACCATTCACGGAATCAAAGATAAGGATGGAAAATGGCTCACTGAGTTTGGGAGCATTGCTGATAGTGCTTTTAGATACTTTAAGGAGCTCCTAACTGCCTTATCCCAGGACATTAATCCTCTTGATCTACAGATTTTCCAGGAGGATCTAAATTACACTGAAAATCTCCAACTCACTGATTCCCCTTCTGAAACTGAAGTTTGTGAAGCTTTACAATATATTGACAGTGATAAAGTAGCTGGGCCAGATGGGTATACTTCTGCATTCTATAAGAAACAATGGCCTATCATCAATAAGGATGTGATTGCTGCAGTCCAAAGCTTCTTCTTGGGGCACCCTCCTCGTAAGTATTTTTGCTCTTCAACTTATGTTCTAATACCAAAAACCACTAAATGCAGCACATGGGACAATTTTAGGCTTTTTAGTCTTACTAATGTCCTTTATAAGATCATTAGTAAGATTATTTTTTCTAAGCTTCAATCTCACCTACCTAACCTCATTAGGCCTAATCAAACTGCATTTGTTAAAGGGAGATTCATTGCTGATAATGTGTTATAGGCACAAGAGCTTTATCTAGATATTGATCAACCTTGTAGAGGGGGAAACATCAATTACAAGCTTGACCTGAGAAAAGCTTATGACACCATTAGATGGAAATTTATTCTTAATCTACTCAAAGCAAGGTATTTCTCACTGGAATTTTGCAATCTAATCTCAAGGTGGTTATAGTAAAATGCTCATTCAATCATGTTAAATGGGCAATCCACTAGTTATGTCACTGCTTCTAGGGGTGCCCAACAGGGAGACCCTCTTTCCCCTCAATCTTCATCTTAGTTATGGACTATTTCTCTAGAATTATAGATAAAGCTTTGCTGAACAAATCTTATGTCTGATATCATCATAACTGTAATGTGGTTGTTACACATCTAATCTATGATGATGATCTTATCCTTTTCTCTTAAGCCAACAAATTTGCTGTCAAGATTATACAACATTGCATTAACCACTTCCAACTGACCTCTGGTATGTACTTCAACACATCTAAATGCCAATTATTTTTTGGTAAAAAGGCTAACCCTGCAGTCAAACAATGCATATCACAAGCAACTGGTTTTATACCTTCAGTCCCTCCTTTCAAATATCTGGGAGTACCTATTGTTAAAGGCAGACATAAACTGGTACAATTTGATGATGTCCTTTCCAAAATTGATGCTCAACTTAACTGTTGGACACACTCCTTTTTGTCTAATGGAGGGAGGGTTACACTACTCAAAAGAAATTTAACAACCTTCCCTTCCTATATACTGTAGTGTCAGTTATGAAGAAATCTACACAACTACTCTTGGAAAGAAGCTTCAATAGATTCCTATGGTCAGGACAAAGACAACAACTTCATTGGGCCAACTGGCAAAGAGTGGCAAAGCAAAGTACTGGGGGACTAGGCTTTAAGGGTCTGCTTGATAAATTTGGACAACAAAATTCTTTATGGGCTTTATATATGAAGGGCAAATATTGTAGACACTCACACCCCAGCCTAATTAACAGGAAACTGGGAGATTTTAGGATTTGGGTGCAAATGCTGAAAGTGAGACAGAAAGCTGAGGATTTTTTTTTTTTTTTGGTCTGGGAAATGGTAGAATCCATTTTTGGCTGGACAGCTGGTGCCCTCAAGGCCTGCTTTTGCCTAAATTTATTGTGATTAATGAAGATCTTTTAGTATCTGATTCTTGGTCTAGTAACTCTTGGTGTCTGGATACCCTAAAGGCTATGCTCCCTCCTACTGCTACTGCTTGCATTTCCAAAATTCAGTTTAACGAAGAGATTGCACATAATTTGTTATTGAAGAAGTGTAAAACCAAATCCTTTTCCAAGTCCTTCTATGCTAATATGTTTACTTGGGAGAATGTTCCTTGGGCAGATTTTATCTAAAATAAGTTCCCAACCCCCTCTATATCATTTTTCATTTGGAGAATTTTTCTGAAATTCATCCCTGTGGATGACATCTTTAAACTTAAGGGTTACTTCAAGATGCTATCTTTGCCACTCTGAAACTAAATCAATTTCCCATCTGTTCTTCAATTGCAGATGTGCCCAACTAGTATGGAAGGAACTAACCTAGAATCTGAAAAATTAACTTGTTTTATATGGGCTGAGCCAGTTTGGAATCCTTTTGGAGTGACTGGTGTAAAATTAAAATGTTTATTGTGCCTTGTATTGTAGCTTGGTTCCTCTGGATAGCCAGAAACAAAGCCAAGTTTGAAGACTCCCTCCCTCTAGTAGCTCACATTGTGGTTAATTTCAAGGCTTTCATAAAAAAATTGGTATCTCTTAAGGGATTTCCTAATCCATGGAATTACCCACATCACTCTCAAGACATCCCTTCTTCTTCCACTGTCTCTAAAGTCTTTTGGAACAAACCTTCACACCCCTATATTAAATTTAACATAGATGGTAGTTATAATAACTCCACTACTGGTTTTGGTGGAATATTCAGAGACATTAATGGATTATGTAAACTATTTTTCTACTGCCCTATGCTTGCACAAGATGCCTTGGAGACAAAAGTAGTTGTTGCCTTTTGGGCCATCAAGATTGTTGTTAACATGAAATGGGAGCATCTTCTTGTGGAAACAGATTCCAAAATCCTTATTCAAATGTTTACAGGTGCTACCCCTCCTCCTTGGCATGTCAAGCAATGGTTGAAAGCCATCAATCTCCTTCAAGAAAAATGCCATTTCACATTTATCTTCAACTACAGACAAGGGAACAATCCTGCCAACCGGCTTGCTAGATTAGCCTCAAATTCTGATGGTGCCTTGGTCTCACCCTCCCCTCCCCCTCCTCTCTCTCTTTTGTTACATGGAGACCTTGGGGCCCCATATCTAAGAGTTGTAACCTCTTTAGTTTATTAATATAATTTTCCTGTTTGCCTAATATATATATATATATATATATATTGCAGGAAAAAAAAATGAGGAGAAGCTTGAGGAGAGGTCCTAATCAAAAATTGGTTTCACTTGAGTCTTTAAAGAGTAAAGAACTTAGAACAATCCTAAGCTTGATTTTTATACTTATATTAGTAAAATTTATTTTTAAAAAAGTTTTTAAGTCTAGAAAGGAAAGTTCATAGGATCTGAAGTTTGAAAAATCTGCATATATTTCTGAACTAGATAGAAAAACAAATTTTTAAATTTGATGATAAATATTTTAGACTCTAGACTAGTCTGATTCACTAGAAATTCTTCTAATTTTAACTATCACATTTTCATAACAAAATTTTAGCAATTCTAAAGGATGACCCATTAACTCTAATCTACATAAATTATTTTAAAAATGTAGTATTACTTGAGGACAAGTAATGTTTAAGTTTGGAGATTTTGATACGACTAAAAAAATAATATTTTTCATGCTTTATTTTATAATGATATTGCACTTTAAAGGTATTTTTTCTTATGTTTTTGGCTGTAGATACCTCAAATTGAAGAATTTGGAGTGGTTGGAGCAAAAGGCACAAAAATGGACCAAATGGAGCAAACCGGAGCAAATCGGATCGAACTGGGGCACACCGGAGCCATGGGGACCAAAACTGGGCACTTAAGTGCCTATGCCCGGAGTTTAAGTGCCCAAATATTGCACTTAGGTGCCACCAAACAGAGAGGTGGACGCTTAAGTGCCCAAAAACGGCGCTTAGGAGCCGGAGATGATTTTCAACATATCTTCAATAATATACGTCAAATTTGGATGATTTTTAAAGCAGTTCTTCATGCATCTCTTGGACAATTTATTGGAAATGAGAAAAAGGACTTTCTAGAAGAATTTAGGTCAGTTATATGGAGTTTTTAAGAGGCACTTAAGGCACCTTTTGGAAGATTCATTGAATCTGGACAGTTTTGAAGAGACAATTAAGAATCTCTTGGGAAATTATAATTAAGGCTTGGAAATGTTTTTAAAATGACTCTTGAACTCTTGAATCAATAAGTAGAGGAGAAGAAGGTTTTGAGAAGAAGAAGAAGGCTTGGGCATGAGCCCCAAGTGGGGCGACAATGTGAGAGAGAAAGAGAGAGTGTGAGAATTTCATCTTTTCTTTTGAAAGAGAGAGTGTGAGAATTTCTTCTTTTCTTTTCACTTTGTTCTTGGAGAGGATTGTAAGGAGATTGCTTTTTCTATATAAGGAGAGTTTGATTTCCATCAGATATGAGTATTTTCATTGTATTTGATTTGAATCTAGTACTTTGTTTGTATTGTTTCAAAGTCTTGTTCAATGAAAAGTTCTTGTTGTTTCTCCATGTGTAGTGAGTAGTTTTCTTTACTCTTCCCTCTTGTAATGTATTAGTATGCAGGTGTAGGATATAGTCATGAGTAGAGTGAGAATATATTGTGATTTTTTTACTTTGTTCTTCATTTAAATGTAAACTTGATCAACTTGCATGTTAAAATTTGTGTTATGCATGTTAAAATTTGTTGTGAGAACATGTAAGATCTGGGATGGTATTGTCTCAATTAACTGTGGTAGAATCACATAAGATTGTATGGATGAGAATAAATTCCATATGATTGAGTGCAAATAAATAGAAAAATAATCTTTAATGGGTGTAGAATTAGAGGACTTTAGAGTGACAGGCTAAAGCCCCCTAATTTGGTCTATTGTTTTAGGTTTTGATGCGAGATGTTAGCCTCCAGGTGGAGGGATAAGAGGGAACTCTATAGTGAGAGCTAGTATCTTCCCTGCCTAGCCCGTCCACAGAACTATTCAAACTTTAGATTAACCAATGTTCTTTATAGTATCTCTAGTAAGGGTAAAGAATATAATTGCTCTTATTTGTCACAATCTCTCTCACTGCTTGTTTTACTTTTACACATGTCATTAATTTCATTATATGAGGAAGAGTACTTTTAATATATTAAACCCCACTTTCTGATTTTCACTAAGTATTTTAGTTTAGAAGTAGAATTAGTATTGTAGGGATAATTGTAGGATATAATGAAAACTAATCCCTTATCAACCTTCCAAGCTAGGGCGTGTTATTCTAGACTAGAACTTCTCTTGAAAGCTCCTGGGATTAACATCGATCTCTATGGGATCAATATTCAGGGCTTAATCAAAAAGCCCTATATTACTTGATGACAATACGTATACTTTTATAGAATCCCTACAAATATAATTGAAATCTTACTTTATTTGGGATCAAGTTTTTGGTGCCATTATGGGGGATTAAAATCTTCAAGTAGTGGTGTCAACTTCATAAATCCTTACATATAAAAAATATCGGGATCATGAAGCAACCAGTGAAATAGCATCATTATCATGAATACGGGATACTTTCTTAAGTTTTACCCTTTTAGAAGACTATTGAAAATTATTTGTAGCCTTTTCTTTAGTTAAATCAAAGGCTCATTAAATGGTTTAGACATTAATGAACCCCCAGCAACAATATCTATGATAGATCTAAGGGATTCAACTAACCCATTATAAAAAGTTTGAACAATTAACCAGTCTGGTAAAGCATGATGTGGAAATTTTCTAAGGAATTCCTTAAATCTTTCCCAATCTTCATAAATTGACTCCCCTTCATACTAAGTAAAATAAGCAATTTCATTTCTAAGTTTAATAAATCTTAAAGGTGGAAAATACTTAGCCAGGAATTTTTGTTTCAAATCTCCCCAAGTTATAATAGATCTAGGTGCTAAGGAATTTAAACCCATCTTAGCTTTATCCCTTAATGAAAAAGGAAAATGTCTAAGTCTAAGGACGTCATTTGATACACCATCATATTTAATTATAGCACACAATTCTAAAAAACATGCAAGATGTAAATTTGGATCCTCATTTGGTGTTCCCCCAAATTGATTATTTTTTACCATTTGTATTACTACAGGTTTAAGTTCTAATGAGTTAGCCGCTATAGCACGACTTTGAATACCTAAGTGAATTTCATCTGTCATAGGGTTTGCATAATTCCTTAAAGATTTTTGAAATTATGTCATTCTTTTTCAACATTTTGAACTTCAATATAATTTGTGAAGTGTTTTCCATATCTTAAATATCATGAAGCCTTCATTGTTTTCAAATCTTTCTTATATTACGTTCTAATTCAAAATTGTAGGGCACTAAACCTTCAAATCCCAAACTACGCAAATAAATGATACAATTTCAGAAAATAAAATAAAACAAAAAAATATAAGAGATATTTCTTTATTTTAATTTTTTAAATTCTTTTAGTTTTTTAGATTTTTATATATTTTATTGGATTTTTTCAATCTTTTAATTTTTGCAACAATTCAAAAAAAAATTGCAAATAAAAAAGTTTACTTTCCAAATTTAAAAAGTTCTCCTACCTTTCCCCGGCAACAGCGCCAAAAACTTAACCCGAGCCGCAATTACGTGTATTTTTAATCTCTAAAATATAGCCAAAAACTTGGCCCAAATTATATTTAGTGGCTAGTGTGAATAAATGAAATGATATGAAAAATAAATAATAAAGCTTCACACAAGAGGTACTACGCAAGTATATGTATGGTTGGACTCTTTTAAATTATCTTGCAAAACTCAAAAGAAAATTCTAATTAAATTTCAAATTCTAATTAAAAAAATGATTAAAACAGTTAAGACTAAATTAAAATAGATAGAAACGACTATGATTAACAGTTTAATAAAAGTAATTCTAACGAGTTTGAATAATATGTAAAGAATTTTCCCCTTGCAATGAGATTTTAATCAATTTAGGATTTGAATGACTAAAAATATGATGATGTATTGTGACAAATAGGATCATTCTTGTTCTTTACCCTCTCCCGGTGCTAGCAAAGAATATTGGCTAATTTAGAATTTTTCACCAGCTTGTGTAGTAGTGCTTATTAGATTTTGGCATCTCACCTCCAGATTACCCACTGTACCCTCTCTATAGGACCTATCAGGGACCCTTATGATCCAAACTCTAAACCAAATTGGAAAAAGAATCTAGTTTCTTGACCCAAACCTCAATTACTTAAATATTTATATTCCTTAATATGCCAAAAACTTGACCCAAATTATATTTAGCCGCTAGTTAGAATAAATTTTATATGTTAAAATTTAAAGAAACAGTTTTCTCACTAGAGGTACAATGCGAGTATACGTATCATTTCAAGTAATATAGGATTTTCTACAAAACAAACCCAATATCAATCCCACAAGGACATGTAAACGAAAAAAAATGAAATACTAGAATTTTAACTTTAAGAGAACTTTACTTAAGACTGCAACAAATATCTAAAGTAATAAATATGAAACTAAGTTTACTAATTTCTACAAATGCAAGTAAAAAAGTAAATGTAAGGATTTAGAAAATGTGTGAAAGAAACTTTCTCCTTGCAAATAATTCATAATCAGTATAGGATTTCAAATGCTTAGAAGCTTAAATGTGGTATTGTGAAAAATAGGAGCATACCTAATCTTTACTCTTTTTATTGTGTAAAGAACATTGACTAAACTAAAGTTGGTGTCTGCATGTATAGTAGTGTTGGGTAGGTTCTAGTCTCTCACTCTTAGTTTACCCTATGTGACCTCTCTATAGGGCTTACCAAAGACCCTTAGTTCCAATCTCTAGACCAAATTGATGAAAGAATCTAGCCTGTAACTCTAGAAACATCAACTCTACGCCCATTAAATCTTATCTCCCTATCTATTTGAACTCCCTTTAGGACGATCGCCATTGCTCTTTCCAAGGTGAAATGTGATACTTACAAGTTAAGAAATCTTAGCCCTTTTGGGTCTATAAGTTTCCTCAACAAATTTTAAAAATACAATTGGCCAATTTGTATAGTAAATGAAGAACTGGTAAAAATATCATCACAATTTTTAGGAATAAAAGAAGTTCCAAAAAAAATCAAAATCACTCACTTGATTACTTCATATTGCAAGGAGAAAGAGGAAAAACTACTCAAAATGCATGGGGATAACAAAACAAAACATATTTATAAAACTCAAATCCAAAGTACAAAACTTAAAGACAATGATACAAATACTTATCTGATACAAATACTTATCTTACAAATACTTATCTTGAATAATTCCCCAAGAACTCCTTTGAAGTTACTTAACTTCTCTGACTCCAATGACACCTACATGACTCACAAGCTGAAGAAATAAAAAAGACACACAAAGAAAACTTCTCACACACTTAACACACTCACACGCTATGCGACTCTGTATATTCACCCCCTAGCCTCTTGAAATTAATCCATTTTTATAGAGCTTCAAAAATGACCAAGAGTTGCTTCATACATCTCTCTAAAATTTGGCCTCATTCAATGAATCTTCTACCAAATAGTTGTGGTTTATAGGCGTCAACCAAGTTCTGCATCTGGCGCCTAGGCACCAGTTTAGCTGGTTTGATAATTTTCTTTAGTTTAGCCCATTTTGCTCCTTTTTACTCTTAAACTCTTTTTCTTGCACCTGTAACCAAAAATAAAAAAACTCTTTCATTAAAGCATAATATCCTAAAAAATTGAGCATAAAATGTGCATAAAAATAGGTAATTTTAAGGTGGGTCATCTGTCAACCAAAGAACATCAATTCTACACCCATCAAAACTTATCTCCCTATCTATTTTCACTCCTTCTTTGGTGATCGCAATGACTTTGCCCAGAATGATGTGTGACACTCACTAGTTGGGTGAAATCATAGCCCTCTAGGGTCTTTATATTTTTTAAAGGATTTTAACCTCACAAGTGGCCAATTTGTAAAGTCAACAAAGAATCGATGAAAATGTCATCATAATTTTTAAAAATAAAAAAGAAATATTTAAATCATTCTCTTCCCACAAGATTAATTCTTAAGATCAAGGAGAAAGAAAGGGGACTACTCAGAATTCATGGAGAATAAAACAAAAACACCAAATTTATATTAAAATCCAAGTCTTAGAAATAAAAAATTAAACACAAATACAAAGCACCTTATGTCTTCTCCCCAAAATAAATTCTAGAGTCTTCTTTGAAGAATTCTCCAAACTCTTACTCTTACAACACAAAACACACTTAAACTCACACTTAAGCACAAAAGTGGGACTTCCTAAAGCCTTCAAATGCTCCCAAAAAGTCCTCTTTTTCATCCAACTTTTGTCCGTATTAATAGATCTCTGAAAATAACTAAGGGTTTCTTCAAAAAAACCTTCAAAATTAGATCAGATTCAATGAATCTTCTAGAAGAAAGTTACTGACATTATAGCGCCGGTCTGAGGGCTATAGCGCCAGGGGGCTGTGCTTTGGCACCATTTTTGCTCATTTTTCCCTCATTTTCTCTAAATGTCCATTCCATTTACCTAAAACCAAAAACATACAAATTACCTTCCTTTAAAGTGCAATATCACTAAAAATATGCATAAATTGATCATAAAATATGCACTAAAAATATATAATTTTAAGGTGGATCATTTCCCCCATCTGTAATTATGACTCTCAGCATCACAAATCTACTTAAAAATTCTCTTTAAAAATTTAGCAACACTTTGAGCATCACAGAGATGTAAACCAACCACTTCTATCTACCTTGAAATATAGTCTATTGCAGCTAAAATGTATATATTTCCAAAAGATGGTATAAATGGTCCCATAAAGTTTAAACCTCTAAAGTTGAGGGGCATTTTATTTCTTCTAGAAATATAGCCTACCCACTGACATCGATCACATGTTTTTACATTAGTATTACCATCTCCAAATATTGTAGGAGAATAAAATTTAAATTGTAAAATGTTATTTGCAGTTTTATCAATCCCAAAATGTCTCCTAAAATTAGTAACATAACATTTTTGAATAATTTGTTGAGTTTCTTCCTTAGGTACACATCTTTAAATAATTTGGTCCTTACATTATTTATATAAATATGGTTGCATCAAGCAAAAATTTCTTTTATTGTGGTATGTAAAACCATAGGGTAAAATGTTACTAACTATGAAATTAACTTAGCATACCACAAAACACGCCATTCAGTTACAATATATATATTTTTTGTCAGGAAAATATTCATTGATTTTATTTTCAAGATTAACTCAATTTTCATGTTCAAGTGTAAATAGATGATCAAAAATGTGATTATCAATTACCTTCCTATCTACTACATCAAAATCAAATTCTTGCATTAGAAGGACCCATCTCCTTAGTTTAGCATCCTTCTTCAGCATCAGATATCTAATAGCAGAGTGATATGTATGCACAATACATTTAGTACCTATAAGATAAGACCTAAATTTCTCAAAGGCATATACTATTGTTAGTAACTCTTTTTTCCTGGTAGTATAATTAATGTGAGCTTCATTGAGAGTGTACTAGCATAGTACTTTGAAAATTTTATCATATTTTTATCCCAAAATAGCCCCAATTACATAGTCACTTGCATCACACATCAACTTAAATGGTTTCCCCCAATAAGGTGAAACAATAATTGAAGCACTGATGAATTTTTCTTTTAACAGTTCAAAGGCATTTAAACACTCCTGATTAAAATCAAATAAAGCATCTTTTTCTAAACGTTGGCACAAAGGCTTGGTGATTTTTGAAAAATCTCTAATGTATCGCATGTAGGAACTAGAGTGTCCTAAGAAACTCCAAACTCCTCTCAATATAGTGGAAGGAGATAGTTTAGCAATAACTTGAATTTTTGTCAGATCTATTTCCATACCATTTTATGAAATTTTATATTCAAGTATGATTCCTCCTGCAACCATAAATTGATATTTCTCTTAATTAAGAACTAAATTTGTTTCTTCATAGTGTTTTAATATTTTTTCTCTAAAAGATTTAAACATGACACAAATGAAGTACCAAACACTGAAAAATTGTTCATAAAAATTTCAATTCCTTTCTAAATTTAGTAGCAAAAAATGGACATCATTCACCTTTGAAAAGTTGCAGGTGCATTGCATGATCTAAAGGGCCACCGTCTAAAGTAAAAGTCCCTATCGGCACTATTTTTGGTGTGGGGTTTGTCCGTAAGAAGCTGTCGGTCATCGGAATTGAAATCCCGTTGCCCGCTTCGGAAGGACATTTTTAAAAATTTTAATTTTGAAAAAGATGAAGTCAAACTGACCCCATAATTTTCATAGTTTA
>NW_018250899.1:39706-40829 GCF_001263595.1 Phalaenopsis equestris
TTGGAAAATCTCTCTGAGGTTAGGAAACCCAGAGAAATTTATTTTATATTTTTCTGATTTTTTACTTAATTTTTTAAAATTATTTTAGTGAAATTTCTATTTTTAAGCCTTAAAAATCATTTTTAAGGTTTAAAAATAGGTATCTTCATTTTTAAACCTCAGAAAAATATTCCAATGATTCCTAAGTATTTAGGAAATAATTTTGGAACATTTTCATTAGTTTAGTATTTTATGATTTTTTTATTATTTTTAATTATTAAAAATAATTAAAAATAATCTAAAAATCAAGTTTTTATTTTAAATCTATTTTTATTTTTGTTAAATTCCTCTAATATCAGGAAACACAAAAAACTAAGTTTCATAATTTTTGGAGTTATATTTTGATTTTTAAAAATCATTTAAATTTCAAATTTGAGGGTTACTTTTGAAAATCAATTGAAAATATTAATGATCTCCAAATGACTTGAAATTTTTATGGTGAGTTCTCTGACTCATAAGCCACAGTGGAGAACAAAAATCAAGTGATTTTAGTCTCTGTGTGCTCTAAATTAAATGTTTTAAGGAAATTAGAGTTTGCTTAAAATAGGGATATTTTGATCCTTAAAAATCATAAAATTATTTCCTAAGACTATTCTTGCCATAGGGAACTTACATGAATTTTTGTAGAATTTTCTAAGCCATATAAAATTTTCTATAATTATTTGAATATAAAATGCATAAAAACTTAGAAAATTAAGATCTCTGTCTAGAGATTTCCTATGTCTTTGGAAAAATATTCAAATTGTTCACCTAGATAGAGGCTACAACATATAAAATAAAAATTTGGAGTCAAGGTGATAATTCAATATGAATGGAGAATTGAAAAACTCTTAACCCTAATTCATTTTTTAAAAATAATTTATGCATCAAATTAATGTGAAAATAATTCCACATGGTTCTCCTCTATTCACTGAGCAAGAAGATGTTTTTATTTTATTTTTGTGAATTTTCTACACAAAGATATGGATTTTTGAAATTTAGAAGCTACTTTCTGAATTTATTAAATATCCTATTTATTTATTCAAACCGCGGGCTGACTGGATCATCGGATCCGTCGAAAAGCCATGCGGCGCGCTCCTATTCG
>NW_018250899.1:41319-41564 GCF_001263595.1 Phalaenopsis equestris
AATTTGTCCTGGTTTCGGACAGGAATTCAAACCCAAAATTGGATTGCCATGGTGGATTTGAGAGGGGGAAGTGGATTGAAATGTACTGAGGGGCTCTTAAGGAAGCTCTCTGCGAATTTTGGGAGGGCTTAGTGAAAATTTGTTTACCACACCCCTCCATGGCCGTGAGGGGTAGATTTTATGGAAATTGGCTAATGGGGAGCTTGGCTGGCCAATTGAGAGCTTAGCTCCATTGCTTAGGGGTC
>NW_018250899.1:43036-82114 GCF_001263595.1 Phalaenopsis equestris
CCTACTAAATGCTAGAGGTTAAAGTCAATATGTGGAACTTTAAGTTGAGTAAAGAGAAGAGTTTTGAATTTCTAATGGTGAGGATACCTTTTTCTAGTTTTCTAAGACTAGTCAATAGGAAAGTCCTATGGCTAGACCTAGGCTACTAAAGAAGTTTCTAGACCTCAACCAAAAGTGAGGTCAACAGTCCCATAAGGACTCATGAATGTGATTTTTTCTTGATCCTCAAAAGTCATAGAAATTTGGTGATAACCGATATATCCATCTAAAAAGTAGAAATAGTTATGTCCCGCTAGCGTGTCTAACATTTGTCCAGAAAAGGTAAAAGAAAGTGATCTTTCCTTGTGGCGAGATTTAATTTTCTATAATCAATGCAGATTCATCACCAAGTGACTTGTTGATTTAGAATTAATTCATTTCTTTCGTTAACAGATACAGGTACTCTCTCGTTTCTAGGAACATAGTTTATTGGACTAACCTAAGCACTATTCTAGTTAGGTAAATAATTCCAGCATCTAACCACTTTATAATTTTTTTTTCTTTACAACTTCTTTCATTATCAGCCCTCAACTTATGATTCTCTTCCATTAAAATTTGGTGCATACAAATGGAAGGACTAATATCCTTCATATCAATTATCATCCATCCAAAAGCTTTCTTATAGTTTATTAAAATTTCCAATATTTATTTATCTTCACTTAGGTCTGAGGATAACATAACAGGTACTGTAGATGAGTTCCCTAGAAAAGCATACTTTAAATGCATAGGTAGAACCTTCATCTCTAGTTTAGAAGGTTTTTCAATAGAATGACTGAATCATTTACTACTTTCACTAGTGTCCAATAGCTCAAAATTTTCTTGAACATAATTTGTATCCTCATTAATCTTTTCAATTATTTTATCTTTTAAATCAGTATCTTCTTTGTACTCTAGTTCTTGATGTTCCATTTTATTGTCATAATATTCCTTGAAATGACTATTACTTAGATGATTGATAAGTTCCATTTTGAAACATTCATTATCTCTTCCCTTTGTTGGATATTTCATCAATTTTGATATATTAATGTAACTTCCTGATCATTAACTCTCATGGTTAACTCAACTTTTTGCACATCTATCATAGCTATTCCAGTAGCAAGAATAGGTCTTCCTAAAATGATTGGAATTTCTTTATCTTCCTCCATATCTAATACAATGAAATATACAAGAAAAATAAATTTATCCACATTTACTAACGCATCTTCTGTAATTCCCTTCGGGTAAGTGATTGATCAATCAGCTAACTGAAGAGTTACAGATCTGGAAGAAATCTCTAGTAAGCCTAACCTTTGGAAACTAGATAGAGGCATAAGGTTAATGCTAGCCTCTAAATTTCATAGAGCTTTCCTATAAAATCTATCTCCTATTGCACATGGAATGGTAAAGCTACCAAGATCTGTAAGCTTTTGAGGAAGTTTTTTCTGAATTATCTTGCTACACTCTTCACTAAGAACAATGCTCTCATTGTCTATAAACTTCATTTTCTTGATAAGAATATCTTTCATAAACTTCACATAGCTCGGTACCTGTTCCAGAGCTTCAGCAAATGGTATATTAACATTTAACTTCTTGAATATTTCCAAAAATATTAAAATTTCTTATCCAACTTTTGTTACTGAAGTCTCTGAGGAAATGAAGGTGGTAGTCATTCTAAATTGATCTTCATTGGAGAAACTAATTTTTTTAAGTTTTGAGGAATATTTTCATCAGTCTTTTCAATTTCTCTTCTCTCTTTCTTAGCTTCAATCTCTTTTTGAACTCTCGTCTCCAATTTTCTTCCACTTTTTAATTGGACAGCTTTAACTTTCTTTTTGTTCTGGTCTTTAGGATTTATTTTAGCATTACTAAGAAGAATTACCTGAGGTCTATTGCTAAGGGTATTGACAATTTTTCCCAGCTGATTTTCAATTTTTCTAATTGTTGCCCCTTGACTTTGTAATTGATTACCCATACGTAACTCAATTTCTTCTACAGACAACTTTTTCTCCTTAAATTGTTGGTTATTATTAAATCATGGAGGATAAGTTGGTTTATAGTTAGTACTACCCTGGTTGTTCAAGTTTCCCAATGAGTTCACCTAATTGTTTCCCCATTTCTGGTTAGCACCACCAAAATTATTATTCTAATTAAAGTTTGGGTGGTTTTTCAAACCTGCGTTGTAATAGTTAGAATAGGGATTATTAGGTTTATTGTTAATTGCCTTTAAATTCTCAAATGTAGGAACATTAGAGTCAACCATTTTTCCTAATAAATTTTCTTCAATCACTGGAGCTATTTGAGATAAATTCATTCCAAATTGACCTATCTTTCTTGATGTTGCAGTTACTTGAGATGTTAACATAAAAATAACATCAAAATCATGAACACTTGCTATTCTAATAGGATGTGCCCATTTAGAAAGCCATTGAAAATTATTCGTGGTCATTTTTTTAATTAAAGAATATGCTTCATCAAAAAGTTTTGACATTAATGAACCATCAACAACAACATCAATAATAGATCTAAGAGGTCTCACTAACTCATTATAAAATGTTTGAATTATTAACCAATTGGACAAAGAATGATGTGGACACTTCCTAAGGATTTATTTAAGGCATTCCCAAGCCTCGTATATTGATTCTCCTTCAAATTGACAAGAAGATGTAATATCATTTCTAAGCTTAGCAGTCTTTGAAGGTGGAAAATAGTTAGCCAAGAAATTCTATGATAGGTCACTCCAAGTTCTAATGGATCCAGATCTTAATGAGTTCAACCACATTTTAGCTCCATCCTTTAAGGAAAAAAAGGAAAAATCCTAAGTTTAATAGTGTCGCTAGAGACACCATTATACTGAAATGTGGCACAAACTTCTAGAAAACTTGCAAGATGTAAGTTAGGATCTTCAGATTGAGTTCCCCCAAACTAGTTATTTTGTACCATCTGAATGATAACATGTTTTAATTCAAATGTATTGGCTTCTACGACAGAAGTTTGTATACTTTGATGAATTTAATCTCCAGTAGGATTAGCATAATCTCTTAATGGTTTTTGTACAATCTCATCAATTTGATTTTCTAAATTAGTAGGTAAAGTATTTGTCATTTTTTGGAAATTGCGAAGTTCTTTTTGTTTTCTAATTTTTCCAATAGTTCTCTCTAACTAAGGATTGTAAGGTACTAATTCTTTAGATCTCGTACTACACATACACCATTAAAGATAAATAAATATAAAATCAAACAAAACACATAAAATATATGTATGTATGTATGTATGTATGTATGTTAGTATGCATGTATGTATGTATATATATATATTCAAATACACGAACACAAGCACTTATATAAACAATACCACAATTTTTCTATATTAATTCTACAGTTAAAATAAAAATTTTCCTAAGTCAAAAGGTTTTATTTCTGTCCCCGACAATGATGCCAAAAACTTGACCCAACCCGCAATTACGCAGTAATTTAGCTTCCAAAAGATGACCAAAAACTTGACCCAATTTATACTTACCGGCTAGTGTGTAAAATTAAATAATATATATAGTTTATAAAATGATTTTCACTCTAAGGGTACTACGCAAGTATATGTATCGATTCAAGTAATATAGGACTCTAATGGAGTCCTCAGTATCGATCTCACAGAGATAGGCAAAACTCTTATAGTAAGACTTTATCAAAACCCATTTTAAATTGTAATTAACTTATATAAGAAATGACAAAATGCTTTTGTGTATTACCTAATCCTACAGAATTAAAAGGAATGTTAAGTATGCTAAGAAATGCAGAATGTAAATGCAACACAATCTAAAAAGGATAAAATGTAAAGTTACCACTAAGAAATTCTAAACTAACATTGTATAGAAGAGTTAAAATTTGTAAAAAATATCCTTTCCCTTTCAATGAGTATATAATCAGTCTAGGAATTAAATCATTTTAAATATAATTAATGTATTGTGCTAAATAGGAGCATACCTATTCTTTACGCTCCCTTGAGTGTATAAAAAATATTGGTTAATCCAGATTTTAGTCCCTAAACTAGCGGTTAGGCTGGAAAGATATTAGTTGTCACTCTAGAGTTTCCACTTACCCCTCCCCTGAAGGCTAACAACTCACTTTAGTTTCCAAACATCTGGGCCGAATTGGAAATTATAGTTAGTTACTCTAAAACCTCCAATTATATATCCATCAAAACTTATTTCCTTATTTATTTGCACTTAACCCCATGAAATTTATTATGTGATCAATTTAAAGCTGCTGAACTGAATGTTAATGTTAATTCAGTTTTACAACTAACATAGAATGATATAAAATACATATATGCATAAGATCAAATAGCATGTGACATAATGAAAATGAAAATTCAAATTTGAAATTCCACGCTCTTCACATTCAAATTTCTATGAAATCTCAAACTCATCGCAAGTTCCATAAATTCCTTACTTTCTACACAAATTTCACAACATCTCTAAAATTTTCAAAAGCTCAGCAAATTTTCACAAATCCTCTAATTTTTTGCATTCCCTTTCACAAGTTTTCCACTTCCCTCAATTCTCGAGAAGCAGTGTCAAAGTTCAATTTCTCAAAATCAAATCTTGAGGATCTATGTGAAAGTATGATTCCTCAAAATCAAATTCTGAGGATTGGTGTGAAAGTCTGATTCCTCCAAAGCAAATTCCAATGATCGGTGTGAAACTCTGATTCCACCAAGTCAAATCTTGGGGAAAGTACCTAAATTTTGATTTCTTCTCGCTACCTCTCATGTTTGATGTGAGTCCCTATGCTTTCCTTCGTAAATAGTAAAAATCAAATCTCGGGGTCAGTACCTAAATTCTTGTTTTCTCTCTCTACCTCTTGGGTTGGATGTAAGTCCTTCAACTTTCCTTCCCCATATAGTGAAAATCAAATATTGGAATCAATACCTAAATTTTGATTCCCTCCCACTACCTTTTGGGTTAGATGTGTGTCATTGAGCTTTCCTTCCCAAGGTAGTAAAATTTCCCTTGATCAATATTTGTGTTGGATGTGAATCTCTATGCTTTCCATCTTAACCTAATCTCCTCACCACTAAATTTAAAATTTTCACATAACCAAAAAAAAATAAATCCAAAATGAAATTGAAAAAAAATCAAGCTTAACACGGCTATTGAGTTCACGACAAGGAACCCTAATGGTTGCCCATCTAAGTTCATAAAACAACCCCTTTATAAGGGTAAAAGAACAAAGAACGTTAAGAAAGTTCACAACTTCAATTTAAAGTACACCTATTAAGTCCCTAGAAAAAATAATTCTCACTCACTTCAACGTTTTGTTATAAGTTTTGGCTTAGACAACTATTTTGGTTTTTTTGATCTCTTCGTCAACACCAATACGTGCGGTGTGTTTGTCCGCCACCCCACACCTATTGGAGGTCCATTTGTTGATCTCCAATTTGTTGAGGTCTAGTCTTTCTTCCTTAGAAGCCTAGGGTCTAGTCATAGGACTTTGCTGTTGATTATACTAGAGAACTAGTGATGGAACCCTACCCATTAGAAACTCTAAACACCTCTTTACTCTTCTTGGAGCTTCACATTATTGACCTCAATTTGTGTTGAGGTCTAGTCTTTCTTCTTTAGAAGCCAAGAATTTAGTCATAGGACTTTCCTACTAACTATCCTAGAGGACTAGTGATTGAAACTTACCCCATTAGAAATTATAGAAACTTCTATACTTTTCTTGGAGTTCCACATGCTTGGTTCTAACCTCTAGCACTTAGTAGGTTGGAACCAGCATGGGAGAACTCAAGAAGAGTCCCCACATGACTGTTTGGCCCTAGGGTTAGCCTTGGATGGTATGGTTTTGGTCTTGCACACGCACACTTGCACCTCACACTTTCACTCATAGCCTAAAATCCTAAATTAAGCATGCTTAGCATGACTCCCTTCTCTTTTGGAGACTCATGTGGGTGGTCGCCTAAACTCTTTGCCCGACGCTAGGATGGCTAGGACCATCACATGGACAATCAAAAATGAGGGTTCCCCTTGGTCTTATGGCTCAAAGAGGGTGATTTTATGATTGGCATCCTTAATTGATATCAATTCCAACAATACTCCAAATTTTGACCTTTTTCCCCCAAACTGTTTCTTAATTACCAAAATACTCCTTAGAACCCTAAAATTTTCAAAATTTTCCAAATTATCAATGTATCCTCAAGGAATCATCTCAAACCATTTTAAACCACTTAAATTGCTCAAAACACCATAATTTTCCCAAAGTTCCCAAAATACCCCAAAAATTACAAAATCTACCAAAATACCCTTCTTGTCCAAGAAATTCCTAAAACCTCTGAAATCATTCCAAATCTCCTCAAATCAATCCTAAACACCCATTGGGTCCAATTTGACCAAATTGATCAATTTTGACCAAAATCTCAATTTTCCCCTAAAATCCCAATTTCCACCAAATTTACTTCAATCTCACTTAATTTTAAATCTAAATCAATCATCAGCATGTCCAATCCCAATGTTCACCAATTTAGAGCACAATTGAACCAATCTCCAAATCCTAATTTTAATTTTGGGGCAAAATCTCCAATTTGACCACACCTTCATATTCCATCAATTTGAATCCCATAACCAATCAATTTCCCCAATTTTGAATGCTAAACTCTTCATAACATTCTTCTAGACTATTTTAAACTTCAATTGTCCTAAATCCAAATCCAAACCTAACCAAAACCCAAGTCCAAACCGAATGCCCCAAATTGCTTCAAAATTTATGCAATTGTACTGTATGGTGAATTTGATTGCCCCAATTTCATCTCCTAAACTCTTTATGACATCGCCATGGACCATTTAAACCCTCTAAATAATTTTTAAACCTAGGCCAAGCCAAGCCCAAATCTAATCTAATTTTGAACCTAAGCCCTAAATTAACTTAAATCTTTTGTATTCACCATGCTTAACCCTCACCTACCTTGATTAGTCACCTAGGATGCTAATCAAATCACCCAAGGCCCAAAATCTTAGCCATGGAACTAGGGTCCCCCAAATTAAGGAAGCTTGCCCCAAATTTAGCTAAGCTCTCTATCCCATGCCAACAATCAACAAACCTTTAAGCTAATCGCAATTATACCTTCTATGACCTTCCATCAAACAACTAGCCAACTCTCCTGGCCTGGCCGGCCTAGTCACTGGAAAACCCAAAACCGAGAAGATCATGCTTAGCTTAAACCCAATTTCTCACCCATCCAATGTGGCTCACTCCCATTGGTAAATTATTTCATTCAGCCCTCCACCTAAGCTTCCTTCTCCACCCCCTGGCTTGGCCAATATAGCCCTAATTCCTGCTCTATTTAAACCACCCCTCTCATGACCATGGAGACAGTGCTGCTAATTGCTTAGGGAGACCTTATCAATTTGCTCAAAGAGCTTCTTCCAACCTTTGTGAGTTCAACCCCACCACTCTTAGCCATTCAATCCACTATCCAAGCTCAATTTAAGTACCCAAATCCATAACTTTTTTTTTCTGTTACCCTACCAAAGCCCACCAAACTTCAAACTGATCATTCTTAAAACTTCCTATGACTAAACAATGAAGTTCCCCATTAAAGATCCATCATTTTGAGCACTCTAACACACTCATAGACCAAACTCAAATCACTACTCGACCGAACTCTTGCCTGAACTCAACCTCAGTTCAAACTGATACCTGGAGGAGCTTCACGAGGTCACAACAAACATCTATAACCAACTCGATCAGGTCCTCACCTCTTGGGTAAATGTATGCCTCACTAACCCTAAAAATGCTCTCCATTTTATTAATTGTGAAGATAAGTTCATTTTCAAATACATGTAACCGTATGGATCTAATCGTCTCGACTCGATGAAGCTATGGAGCAAACCATGAGTGATTTGATTAAGATCGAGTGAGATCAAAGCATTTTAATGTGAATGACCCTCGGTTTAGGTTAGATAGGGGCAATGAACGGATGTCATCCATTCGTGTGTTTATTGATCCAACGACTGAGAAGGAGTCGGACGAGAGATATGTTCATAAATAGCAGGACACGTGACAACTGACATGAATAGCGGCACCGAATTGAAGCATGTAGGGTGGGCTTTCGAATCTACCAAGGATGACGAGGCCGCGACGTGGATAAGTAGGAAATTAAGGTATTTTTATTTAAATTAATTCAAAAACTTTAAAAATTCATAATTTAGTGTAGAAAAATCATAAAAATAAAATAAAAATACCATGTTGCTCAGTGAACAGAGGAGAATATTATGGAATAAAAATAAATTTTTATTTTATTTTATTTTTAATTGATTAAATACTCCATAGAATATTTTAATTATATTTAATTAAATATTAATCACCTTGACTTGAAATTTGGAGAG
This sequence comes from Phalaenopsis equestris, assembly GCF_001263595.1. Classification (NCBI taxonomy): domain Eukaryota; kingdom Viridiplantae; phylum Streptophyta; class Magnoliopsida; order Asparagales; family Orchidaceae; genus Phalaenopsis; species Phalaenopsis equestris. Next base: position 51,435 of record NW_018250899.1, read on the forward strand.
TTTATTCTGTATGTGGTTAGAATTGTTCTCTATTTTTTCCGAAGTCAGAGAATACCTCAAACCCTAAAAGCTCTATTTTTGAATGTTATGTCCCACATTTTGCTTAAAATAATTATATAAATTAAAATATAAATAAAAAAAATATGGGATTTTGTTTGATAGGTTCCTTGTGGTTAGAGGATTCTAAAAAAAATATAAGTTGAGTTTAAATAATCATGTGCATTGACTTAGCTAACTAAGTCATTGAAACCCATTAAAATCTAAATAAATAGAATATTTTTTAAAAAATTAAAAAAAATTGCTTCATAGTGAAGATAATGAACATATTAAGCCTCTGTAAAAATTTGAAACCCATTTTAAATTTATTTTTTTATCAAAACTTAAATTTCAAGATAAATGGAATTTTGGGAGTTCCTTATGATCAGAGGAACCTAAGAAAAATAAAATTAATCTTAAAATAAATGCTTCATTTTTAGCTAATTTCTTAATTAAAAATAATTAAAAATCACAAAAATATGAAAATGCACCAAATTCTCCCAAATTGTTCATTGATCATTTGGAACCCTTTAAAATAATTTTCCTATTTTTTTTCTAAAATAGTTATAGATTTTAAATGCTAAAATTGAATTTTCTTAATTTTTCACAAAAATAATTACAATAAATAAAATAAAAAAAAATATGAAAAGTTTATTTCTCTGAGTTTCCTGAACTTAGAGAGATTAAAGAAAAATATAACAAGTAATTTTTGTAATTAAATTATATTTTCTATTTAATTAATCACTATAATAAATAAATAATTATAATAATTAAGATATAACTCAAAAAAATCTTGAAATTTGGTCCAAATGGTCCTCTGAGCAAGGTGAACCTCTAATAATTTTCCTAAAGACAAATACTTTACCTTGATTAATTAAATTAATTAACATTAAAAAATCCTATTTTGAGTTAAAATAATTTTTAAAAATTAAATAAAAATTAGAAAATCATAATTTCTCCTGTGATATTTTAACTCACACATGAGTGGGGTAACGTTAAAATTTAAAAGTCATTTAAGTTCAATTTAATGAGTTTGAAGTGGAGAACCCTAAGGGCAAAATAGTAATTTTGGGAGTTTGATGCCCTAGTTAAAATTTAGAATAATTTTGGGAGTTTGATGCCCTAGTTAAAATTTAGGCTAAGTCAAAGGGAAAAGGGGAAATTTTGATCATAATAAATCCTCTTGGATGTTTGAAACATAAGGGTTTAAGAGGAAGAGACCAAATTATTATTGTTATACAATAAGGGTAAAAGTGTAATTTTCCTAAAATATTGTGACTTTGAAGTTGACCTAATTGAGTGATCCTAAGGTAGTGGGCTTGAGATAGAAAGATAATAATTTACTTATTTGAAGCCCTTAATTGGTCATTAGATGATAAGCATGATCTTTTGATAAGAATTAAATTCACTTAGTTTAACACTTTGATTATTACAAATTTACCCTAAAGATTGGACTTAAGGGCTTAGTAGTGAGCTAGGTATGATTTGAATTTATTTAATAATGTTGACTTCACTTTTGGTTCTAGTTTTCGCCTTAGTAGCCTACAGTCTAGTCATAGGACTTTCCTATTGACTATTCCTAGAGGACTAGTAAAAGGAACTCTCACCATTAAAAACTCTAAACTATTTTTTGCTCGACTTGAAGTTCCACATATTGGTTTTAACCTCTAATATTTGGTAGGTGGGGCCAGTATGGGGGAGCTCAAAGAGAGTCCTCATATGACCGTTTGGCCTTAGGGTGGACCCTGAGTGGTGTGGCCTTAGTCAGTTTCACACACACATCACACTTTCACTCACAACCTTAAACCCAAACAAGTTTAACTTTGATCCCTTAACCTTTTGGGAGACTCATGTAGATGGTCCCCTATGTCACTAGCTCTAGGCTAGGGTTTAGTTGAAACCAGTACATGGAGGACCCAAAGTAGGGGATTCTATTTGTCCATGGGTCTGGTAGAGTGGTTGTGTGGTTGGCAACCTAAATCCTACTAAAATACTCAGTTTAGCCTTCTACCCCCAAAACCTACCCAAATTATCAAAAAACCCTTGAAACCCCAAAAGTGACCAGAATCCCAAAATACGCAACATTGTTCAACAATCATTCAAACCATTTTAAACCTCCCAAATTACCCAAAACACCCCAAAATTTTCAAAATTACCAAAATACCCCTGATTTTGCCAAATTACAAAAATACCCCTAGTGACCCAAATTGTTCCAAAACCTTCAAAATCATTTCAAATGTCTCTAAAACCAATTTGGATCGCTCCATTGAGCCCATTTTGACCAATTTGACCTATTTTGACCAAAAGCCCCAATTTGCCCTTAAATGCCTAATCTTCCCCAACTTCAATTCTAAACTCAAATTAATCATGCCCCCCAAGATTGATTGAAACCAAATGCAAGCCCAATTGAACCCCATTTCAAACCCAATTTCAAATTCAATATTAAAATTCCCAAATTGACCCAAAGCTAAAATTTCATCAAATTTGACCCCTAAACCTATCTAATTGCCCCAATTGTGAATCCTAAACTATTTACAACACTTCCCCATATAAAATTGAATCTTCAACTTTCATTTGTCAAACCCCAATTTCACTCAAATTTGACTTGGACCAAAACCCCCAATTTTTCCCCAAACTAGCCATGTCTCCAAATGTCACATAATTGAATGTCATAAGCCCAAAACTTTCTCTTAGTTTCTATCCAAAAAACTTCATGAAAATCACCCACATAAAATTAAACCATCAATTGGGCCATAGTTAAACTCTAGCCCAACCCGAACCCAAGTCTAACGCAACATCCCTAAGATTGACCAAATGTCCAAATACCACCAAATTGACTCCCCAAATCAATTCAAAATCACTCCAAACCTTTTCTAAAATCTTCATGACAATCATCTACACCATCTTGATCAATAAATTGGGCTCAATTCCATAACTAGCTAAACCTAAACCCAACTTCAAGCCAAGATGACCCAAAATTGAATCATGACCCAATGTTAACCAATCTAGCCAAATTTGTCAACCCAAGACCACTACAGTCACCAAGTGGACTCTAATGACCAGGCTAGACCCACTTAGCCCACCCTATATGAGCTATAAACCAATGGTACCTTGATTTAAGAGATCTTTTCCCATATTTGGCATAAACCAAAATATCCTTACCATCATGCCTTAACAATTAAGGGTTAATCATTATTAACCTCCCTTTGGCTCCCCTGACCTCATGAACACCAGCTCAGACCTCGTCTGCCACCCTAGTCTTTAGTGGAGTCGAAACTGAAAGCCATCATGCCTCAACTTGAGAACCTATCCAGTGTGTCAAGCCCTGATTGGTCACTTATGTCATTTAGCCTTCCACCTTAGCTTCCCATTGCACCCATCAGCCACCCCTGAGCTCAGCTCAGTGGCCAAGGCTATAAATTGACCTCTTCATGCCTAAAGGGGAGAGTTCTTGAAAACTAGGGGAAACTCTGCCAAAATCTCGCTAGAGCTTCTCCAAACCTCCTTGAGTGAAATTCCACTATTATCCAGCCCTAACTCCCACTGTCCAAAGCCAATTTATTAATTGAATTTTTAGTTGAAATCAGAACATAATTCCCCACACCTACATAGTCCACCAAACTCCAATTAATTGTGCCCACTCCATCCCTAGATTGAGAGAAAAAGATCCCCCAAAAAACCCCATCACAGAGAACCTTTAGCATAGCCATAGGCCAACACCTGAAAACTATTTTGTTCAAAATCATACCTAGATAATTCACCACAGCCCAAAAACTTATCTCGAGGTTCTTTGGACTCTCCTATTGCTTCTCGAACCATCTGATTAAGGTCTCACCTCTCAGACAAAGGTATGGAACTCCCCCCTCAATTCAAGATTAATTTGATTCTTCATGTGTATATACTATATTTCATGCTTAATCAACCTTATAGATAGGTTCATCTTGAGTAGATGAAGGTGTAGGAGCAAACCCAAAGCAATTTAGTTGAGTCTAGCTTGAGATGTTAAGGTTTTAATGTGGACGTCTTACTGTTCTGCCCATCAGGGACGATGACGGAGGACCGTCCGATTGCGCGTGTATTAAATAGATGGACTAGATGGCGGCGGACAAACTCTTGATGCGTAAACAGCAGGCTGACTCATCTGGCGACACCCAATCAAAGGAGGACACGTACGCAGTTTGGAGAAGACGAGGATAACGCGGCGGGTGACTGGATAAGTAGGTAAATAGGATTTAATGAATTAAAATAAATGTTAGAACTTTAAAAATCCATAACTTTGCATAGAAAAATCATAAAAATAAAATAAAAATACCCTATTACTTAGTGAATAGAGGAGAATAATGTGAACAAAAAAAACTATTTAATAAGTTCCTAATTTTTAAATAATTAAATAGTCTTTGTGGTATTTTAATTTATTTACAATGGAGACAATGGGACAGAGATATTCCCAACAGACTTGAAACTTTGAGGGTTCATTCTTCATGACAGAGGGGATGTTCTCTGATTTTTCCAAGGTCAGAGAGCATCTTTGTGCATGTAACCCTAATTTTAAAGCATGGATGGCTATTTTGGCTTAAAATAGTTGTATAAACTAAAATATCACTTAAAAAATTATAGGATTAATTTTAGTAGGTTCCTTATGGTTAGAGGAGCTTAGGGAAAATATCAGAATGATTTGAATAATCTTACACATTTCAATAGTTAATTAAATGTATGTATCTTGTATATTTTTTTAAACCAAATTTTCTTCAAAAATTAATAAAATTAATTCCACATTGTGTACAAAAATTATTTTGACTCACAGTTAAAATTTGAAATTTATTTGATTAAGTCTGACTATTAAAGCTAATTTTCTAAGTAAAATTGTATTTTTGTAGAAAAATAATTATATTAAACATAATACACTTAGGAAATTTTTGAAAAATGGTTTTCTGAGTTCCTTGTGATCAGGGGCACTTATTAAAAATAAAAATTATTTTTTAGAAAATAATTCATTTTTTAGTTATATCTTAAATTAAAAATAATTAAAAAATTGTAAAAATATAAAAAAAGTGTCAAATTATCCCTAATTGTTTCCTGATCACTTGAGACCCATTAGAATATTTTTCCTAATTTTTCTAAGTAAAATATAAATTTTAAAAGGCTAATAATGTATTTTCCTTAATTTTTCATTAAAATAATTATAATAATTAAAATACAATTTGAAAAATCATGAAATTTTGTCTGAGTGTTCACCTAACTTAAGTGAACCTCTAATAATTCTCTCATAGCCAAAAAAAATATTTTGATTAATTAAGTAAATTAACATTGAAAAATCATATTTTAGAATTAAAATAATTATATAAATTAAATGAAAATTCAAAAGACAACATTTTCTCCGCTGATGTTTTAATTAACTCATGATTGAGTTTCCATGGAAATTTCAAAGTCACTTGAGTAATTTCCATGGAAATTTCAAAGTCACTTGAGTTTCATTTGATAAGTTATGGGATAGGAAGCCCCAAGGGCAAAATGGTCATTTTTGTAATTTAAATACCCTACTTTAAATTTTAGGATTAATCAAAGGGTAAATGGGTAATATTGATCATAACAAATATTTTAGATGATTGAAACATAATGGGTTAAAAGGTAGAAACCAATTGGGAAGACAACAATTCACTCATTTAAAGCCCATTATTTTTTATTGACAATTGGGAAGACAGCAATTCACTCATTTAAAGCCCATTATTTTTTATTGAATGCTAAGTCTAACATTAATGAGAATTGAAATCCTATTTCAATATTTAATTTACTTTAAAAATTAAAATTGAGAGGGTCTAATATTGAACTAGGTTTGATATGTAAGAATTTTCTTAGTTGGGATTAGAAAAGAAGAATTGATTAATTAATAGACATTTACAAACACTTTGGGCCTGACATTAAAATCCTTAATGATTTTGGACTTGCTCTATGAGGTACCAACTCTTACAACTATCAAATGAACTGAATAATGGGGTAATTTTAATTCGACCTTGGGATAATTAATAGAACAATATAATAAGTTTAAAATGAACTCAAAAAGGGATTTTTAAAGTTGTTCAAAGTCATTCCTCGAACATTTTGGAAACTCTTGGATATTTTGAAGGACAAATTGAACTTATTATATTTTTTTTCTAGAAAATCATCCACTAAGATCTTTCAGGACTCACAGAGTCATGGTTTGAGGGTTTGTTAGTTACACCCTCATATACTCTCATAATTTATTTAAATTTCTTGCAAAATTATATACATGTTACAAAAGCTAATCTTTCAGCAGAAATGTCGATAAGATGGCAAATATGCTTTTATATTGTTATTTAATTTCTATCATTTTACTTTATGCAATCTACTTTTGCTGCAAAAAATTATAATTGTTTGGTTGTGCACTCTACTCTACTTGCGAAAATCAAAACCTTTTCAAAAATTAATTAACATTTTCAAAAATCTAAAATAAATTGTTTCAAAGGTAACCATAAATCCTTTCAAATGTCACTAAATTTAAAATGTCCTTTTGAATTTACGAGAGTCCTTCGGAGGAGGTAACCCACGGTTGCTAACGAGATCTCCCTGGTTTAAATAAGTGTAACAACTTGTTTTAAATTCAAAAGAAAGTACTGATACTGGAATGAGGGAACCGTGAGATCCTAATTGGTGTCGCTCTAATCATCTTTAACCTCCCCCCCCCTCCATAATGATTGAATTTAAACTTATCATTTAAACCTTTTGGACTTTAGACTTTAGGACTGCTACTTTGTCGATGATCATGGAGTTAACTCTATGGGTAGCCTTCTACAACTGCAATTTGCAACAGCATTAGGATCTACAATAGCACATCTTTCCTTAGAATTAAACAACAAGCCTTATGATTTTGAGGTTGTCCGCCTAGTGCGACATAAATTTTCAACTCTTTCTTTAGGTCTTTGTACAACTTTGTTATGCAATTTAATCCCTAACTTGTTTTAGTATTCCAAGGTTGTCGTCCATCATGACCTAAATTCTCACATCTTCCAGACTATTTGTGTGGCTGTCTTGCATAAATATAAGCCCTAAATAATAAAATTGGCAGGATAAAACGTCAAATAACATCTCCTCAAAATTGAAGCCAAACTACATGATAGCTTGGGAAGTCACCGAGGTTCTGCTCAGGATCCATGACATCCTCTAGTTCTTCTTTTTTTGGATTTCAAAATAAAAATGTTCCAAATTTGAGTCATTCTCATTTCACACCTCTTTGTCTGATCTTTTGAAGTCTTACCGCTTGAAAATCTCAAAGACAATATTCTCTGATCTAAATTGAGAGTTTTCTTAGGTGACTTCAGTTATTTAAGATGTAATTGACTATAAGAGCTTGCCCTTACAGGAAACTTTAAATAACTCAGCTTAATATAAACCTTATTTAATCTCTTATATTAAATAGGGAAACTTGTCGGTCAACATAAAAAATATTTTTTCGCAGACTTAAGCGGATGTCATAAATTCTTTGGTTTATTTAATCAAGCATCACTGGTAAGTTTTGTGCCTACCCATCAGGATAGATGTATTGTTTGTGGTGTTAGGCTCATTTATTTAAACTGCTGAGGATAAGACATCGGTTCAAACATTTTTCAAAACTTAAAATATTTCTTTTTCAAATTTATATATATATATATATATATTAAATTTGGCGACGGGATTCCTATTCTAGTGACCGACAACTTCCAATTTGGCGACAGACAGCTTCTGGTGACTCCATTGGGGATTAGTTTCTCAGATCTTGTAATCTTGTCTTCATACATTGACAATGTGTCAATGTCTCTTATTAACCAGATTATCTTTCTTCCTTTGACTTGCTTCACACATTTCTTTTTTGGGTAAGTACGGTCAACTCTTTCGGACTTTAGGACCGTTTGTTCAATCACCTTTGAATAGAGAGGTTCAGGATTTCATTAGGAATTTTATCTTTTGTGTTGGGTCGGACCCCTGATAGGTGTGTTGGTGAACTAGTTTCACATGGGTAATGTGCGTTGTGAAATGGTCCCGCACTGGGTCCTAAAAGTTACTCTTCTCGTCGTAGATTTTCGAGTTTGGTTTGCTGCTTTGCAAATTAAATCAAATCATTACACACCTTTCTCGTTTAATTAATTAAATTCTCCCACTTTTAATTTACCTCACTAAATCTTAAAGTCTTCACAAACTAAGATTAAATAAAAATAAAAAAGACTTGCCCAGTCCACAAAGTGATCCTTGTTAATTTTTAATGTTTGCACTAGAATTACAAGGTATTGGCTGAATACTAACCCCAGAACTTTCTTTTTGAAGCAGCTGCAACGGCGTTCCCGACGCTCACTTTCTCCTGCAACCTGTCGACTAGTCGTGATGCCCACAATATCTCTCCCACCATTATGTTTGGAGCAGGATTCAACGAACTCGAAGTCGTACTTGGAAAGGCCCCATTTGTGGTCATGGAAGTCATCGCTCCGGAAGTACAAGAGCCGTCTGTTGAATTTAACCTGAACTGCCCTCAGGATTTCCCTTCCTACAAGAAGTTGAAGACTATTACTACCCCGACAAGCGTTAAGTCAGTTGTTCCCTCGTATGCTAAAGGAAAAGAAATTATGATCATTGAAGATACAGTTGAGGGATTTATCGCCCCTCCGTTGGTATTTGAAATTAGATCTAGTTCAAAGTTCGTACCATTAACCTGTTCACAGAAAAGAAATCCAATCGAATCATTCAGAGGGCTACTAAATCTCGAGTTCTGGAAAAGGTATCTGCTGATGAGTTTCCTCACTAGGAGGAACTCAGATTACTTGAGACCACTCCGCTTCTGCGTGGGAGTGGTATGAAAGTATTCAGAAGATTGCTGCTTCATTACCGTTACTTCATGACCGTGATGAGGAGAGAGACAAACCCACTCCTATCACTAAAGTTCGTACAATATTTCAAAGATTGGTTGTCAAAGAAGGATGTTCCGTTGTTAAGCTACTTAAGCGAGTGGGATGTGTGGTATTCACTTGAATGAAAAGATAAATTTTGATGGATGTTAGATCTGCCCAACAATCTCAAAGATCAGCCAAAGTTTTGCTTGCTCTCATTCTAGTCAGATTCCGTCTAAGGAGACGAGTTGATGTTGTCGTAACTACCACCGATTTTGTTATAACTGCTGCTCCAAGGTCTACAGGTCGTTGACAAACCAAGTCACGTATGGGTCCGAGAATATTACCAGTTGCTGCTCATAAGAGTGTTCCAGGAAAGGAAAAAGTAAAGAAGTCACCCAGTGTTGTACTTGGTCCGCACCGCGGGGAGCATGCATTTCTTCGACGCACTGATGACTATGTTGGAACACCCCATCTCAAGACATCATCGACATTTAAAACATTACAAAACAAAACAAAATTTTCAAAAAACCATATCTCATTTTAGGGAGAAAGATAATGAAGACTACTCAAAATTCTTGAGAAGGATACGACAAAAGACATATTTCATATATAAAAATAAGTTCATAAAATAAAGGAAGAAAATAACACAACTTATCTCACACTCCTTCCCGAGCAAATCCCTAAAAGTTTCCTTTAAGAACTTTCTCTCTTTACTATCACACTCAATTCTCACTTAGAAGTGTAATGAAGAAGAAATCTCTCACCTTCCCTCCCTTCTTACAACCCTAGAAGAAAATCCTCGTCTCCAAGACTTCTCTCACCCCAAAACTTTTTTCTCTATCTCACGCCCCCCTTCTTCTTTAGACTCTTCTCCTTTTTAATTAGAGCCTACCTCTTTTCCAAAGGAATTCAAAATTCCCTCCAATTTTTCCCCCAATAGTTACATCTTTTAATACCAAGAGACAAGTCCCTTCATCTAAGATAAATATCTCTTCATTAAGGAGTCTTTGCAAAATGTCTAGATTCATTAAACCACTCCATGGGATGTTTGAATTGTTTGGAGCCTTGAAAAGCCGCTAAAAAATAGTCACAAATTGCCTTACTCCATCTTAATTGATCTCTCGCCCTTTTGGTGCCAGTTCTGGCGCTTCTGGCGCCAGCCTAATGAAGTTCACGTTGTTCTCTGGATTCTGGCGTCGCTTTTCTGTAAAATGGTAATTTTTTTTCAAAATTGTTGTGTCTTGACTGGAATTTTTTAGGATTGAAGTTTATGTTAAGAATACTTGAATTTAAGATGACAAAATTTAGAATTTTGTTTTTAAACTTGTTTCATTAATTTCAAATTATTTTAAGAGTTTTCCCATTCTTGGGGCAATTGTGAGTTTCCTAGTTATATAAGGTACAAGACATTCTGGGAACATTAACCTCACTCAAATAAAAATCAAGACAATCTAAGGACAATGTCATAAAGACTGGAGAATTTTTTATTTTCAGTTTGTTTTTTTTTTAATTTCAGTCTAAGTTTTTGTTAGAAAACTTTAATGCCTTTTGTTTAATGGATTTGATTTATTTTTTATTTAAAATTTCAGACACAATATCTATTTCAAAAGTTCAGATTTTGATTTTTTTAATTAGATTTTGATACGTAAGATTTTGATTATTTTTAATGTGATGTATGAGATTTTGTTTATTTTTAGTTGGATTTTAATGTTTGAGATTTTGATTATTTTTTGTTAGATTTTAATGTTTGAAATTTTGAAGTTTAATTAAGTTCAATTCCATTCATAGTTTGATCTTAAATTCAAAACTTTGATTATCCAAGTTTTTTTTAAAGATTTCTATTCTAGTGTTAAATTTATATAAAAGAATGTGTAGTTATTTTGTTTTTATTTTGACAAAATTAAAGCCAAGTATTATTATTTTTTAATTTTTGTGTTTTAATTCATTTATACTTTGTTTTTTTCATCATTCCAAGCCTTGAACTTATCAAATGTTAGAATAGAGAATATTTGTAGCATTCCTTAGAATAGAAACAACTAACACAAGCAGTGTTATCAAAATATTATTCAAACCTTAAAGGAATCAATTATATTTTAGATGACAGACACCTGTCACAAGATTTTTTAGGATAAAATATTTTTTTTCTTAGGAACACCACCTCATATTTAAAGGATTTTCAAATGAAGTTAAAATATTTGAAGATTGGGTTTCTAATATTTGATTATATCCAAATACGATCAACCTTGATCTTGTAGTGATACACTAAAAATATTGTTGAAAGCAAACTTTATAGGTCTCATTTCTGGATTTTAGCAGTAAAATCACAAGACAATTCTTAAATCATAAAAGGTAGTCTTCCTTTTTTTCTAGACTGGCTTATCAACATATCCTTCAATTTGATATGGGCAAGCATAGCGAGCATTTAGGTCGTGCCCCATTGATATTTGAAAATCAATATTCTTAAATCCTAACATTGCATTTATAAATCCCCATAAGAGTTTAACATGCAATATACTTCTCATTCTCTAGCATCCAATGACACATCCTTGAATGCAATATACTTCATTTTTTGACATTGCAATAAACATGCTAATGAGGCTAGAAAGCCCGTTACAGCCCCTATAGATATCCAACCTAATTTGATATTTGTGGAAAATCCAGAAAGAATTATAGATTAAAATATGAAACACTACATAAGTTGAGAGATTCCTCATGTTGTTTGTTGTGGAAGCTTGGTACCGAAAGAGATGCCCTCGAAAGAAGAAAATAGAAATAAAAGAAAGATATCCATAACTTTTAAATTGAGATATGAATTATATTATTCCACTATATGTTTTGAGGATAAATCTTAATAATATTTTAGTTATTAATTTAAATTAGATAAGGTATAAAACAATAAAGTTAACCATTTATGACACCTACTTTGCAAATGTTGTTTTATCGTTACACCCATTGCACACAGCAAGCTAATATGAGCGTCGAGCGGAGGGAAGTAAGCTACATGTGAGAAAGAGAATGGGAGATCGTGATCATTACACGCAGTCAAGATTGCAAGAGAAGCATATACAACTCGAGCAACATCTCTTGTAGGTGAACCAAAATAGTATTATAAGCAAATTTCAATAACTACTTTGCTTATTTTGTTGACTTGGATGGAAATTAGGTTAGATTTTTGTAAGGCCTAGGTTAAAACAAATAATTATAAAAAGAAAGATTTTAAGCATTTATTTTACAAATTAATTTGAAATGATTTTTGATGAATATTGTTGTGATTTGCTATAATTATAATAGTATTATAATAATAAATAAAACCACTTAGTTGGATTTTTAATAGGGGTCAATTTAACGATAACTATTATTGATTGAAGGGATAAAAATTCTTAGGTATAAATGCTTGAGTTGCTAATGATTTAAAATTATGAATAGGATAAGATACATTTAAATACAGAGTAATAAATAAAACTTAGTGAGAATAATATGAAAGTATGACAAAAGGGATAGAAATGTTCATTAAGCAAACCGAACACGAATAATTTTCTAAACTCGACTGGTAAGCAAACCAAACACGAATAACCCTTTACTCGATCGTGTTTGGCTCATTTTAGCTCAAAATAAGAAAATTTTATATATTATATGTATTTATATTTAAGCTTAAAGCACCATAACTTGTGTGGTCTAAGTGGGCATGTTTTTCTTAAAGTAAGAGTGCTGCAATCCAGCACCTACATCTATTTCTCTAGCCAATTTAGAGCTAAACGCGACCAAGAACATGTAAATCAAGCCAAAAACGACACTAATTTCTTATGTAATCACATATCCAAGACTTAAATCTTTACATTTATTTGCATAACGCCATTTTCTCTAAAATGACAGCAAAAATACCACAAACACTAGCTTGTCTAAAAAATGCATTTTCATACATATATTTTGATGTCATTCAGAGACCAGAATATCATATAAAGTTTCAATGTTAGATATGCAAACATAAGAGGAAGAGGTCAAAGTTAGATAAATTTATTATTTACAAAACCTAGTGGTAGTGCACAAATTAACAAGAAAAACAATATAAATGTGAAATTATGAATAAAGAGAGGGTGTTAGATATCACCATTTTCGGGATAGAAATCTTGCTCGGAGTCTATGGGAAAGGAAGGAGGAGTTCCAGGTGGAATAGAAGCAGCTCCCTTCTCTCCAGCCGATCTGCATAAGCTTTCTGCTGCCCTTAGAATATCATCAAGATCTATTTTTCCACTCAGATCATTAACAAACTTGAGAATTGTATCAAAATCCATGCTCTCTGTCATGATTTTCATGCGGTATTTCTTCAGGATAGCCACGCAGATGTATAAGTGGAAATGCTCTGAGATGTGGTGGGTCCATAATACCTCCCACAAGCTCAACACTTTTTGGTACTCAAATTCCCTTAAGAAAAATAAAATAAATATAAACACACATGATATAGATTGAGTGATGAGGCTTGAAATTAACAGTTTCATGATGGATGAAAAACAAAACCATTTCATGAATAGGAACTTTTGAGTTGTGTCATAAGAAAAATAAAATAAATATAAACACACAAGATATAGATTGAGTGATGAGGCTTGAAATTAACGGTTTCATGATGGATGAAAAACAAGACCATTTCATGAATAGGAACTTTTGAGTTGTGTCATTGAAATAAAATTGTTTTTTATTATCTTAAATTCTATCATGGATTGCACTAGTTGCAAGTGGCCAAAATATTGATGATGCGTTGAAAATGCTACATTGGATTTTGTCTTGTTTAAAAAGGCGTTTGAGGCTTACATGCCTTGAGACGCGCCTCGAAATAAGACATTAAAAAGCCTTAGTGTTTTATGCCTCGAGGCATTTGAGGCAGCTCCTCCAAGTTATGAAAAAAAGAAATCATATATTATTAATATATATTATATTATATTTAATATATCTGATATAATGTCTTTAAGAAGTCAAAAGATAATTTAAGTACGATTATTTGATTATATTATTAATCACTTCTTTATTTTCAATTATATTGAATTTCATATTAATTAATAATAAGAAGAAAATTATAATAAAAGAAGAACTTTTTAAAGTTGTAAATAAGGCAAAATTACATGATAATTAATATCATAATTTATTTGAAAATGTTCAAAACACTAATATGGCCACTATGAATTTTGAACCTCATAGAATATTTAAATTCTAAGTGAATGTTTACCTAGAATCACATTTTAAACTTTTATTTTATATCAATATTTAAATTAAGAACTATGATTTATGCCTATATAATAATAAACTAAATCAACATAACAATGGTTTGTCATTTTATCAATTTTTTTCTTCTTTGAGGCTTACGTCTTGATCTACCTTAAGGCTTACACGTCACCTCACTAAAGCAAAATGGATGAGTTCTTAATTTCTCCTTTTTACTCTTTTTAGTTTAATCACACGTCACCTCGCTAAGACAAAATGCATCGGTTCCCAATTTTGCCATTTTACTCTTTACATATTCATTACGTGCATCTCGCTAAAGGCAAAATGCATCGGTTCCCGACTTCAACTTTTTACACTTTTTCATAAATCTAAGATTTTCTTTTACAGAGATTTAGATCCTACATTATAAAATAAAGAAGAGTTAAAAGGCAAACTAAGTCTCTCAATAAGACTAATGGGTCAAGCATAAGCTAGCCCATCATGGGTGAGCGCCAAATCACTCTTAGTCCATCATGAAACTTTTTTTATAATTTTATTTTTCTTTTAACTCACGCACACACATTTATGTGCTAGGCCTTGAACTATATGCATTATGATTGGAGAAAAATCACCAAACCAATAAACCAAGTGAGCTACATCTCCAACTGCGAAACCTTATAAAGTGAGATGCCAGATAATTCAGGGGTAGTGAAGTAGGGAAATTGAGAAATAGGGAGAGAGAGCTATATGCATGTTTTGCAATTGAAACCTGTCAGTAATAAGCCTCCCTTTGTAAACAGAGATAGAAGTACTACCATAGAGAATGCTAGAAAGTAAGGCGAATTGACTGAAAAGAAGCAAACATATAAAGAAATTAAACACTAATAATTGAACTAATAAAAAGCTTACCGTTTAAATTGTATGAGAATCCAACGAAAGCAGTAGTAGTAGTTTATGCAATCCGCCTGAGCTAAGTAATCATGCAATGGGCGATCCAGAAGCTCCACCAACTAATAATAGGGAGAAATTTGAATGAATAATAAAATAAAAAAGGTGATACTTCATCACTTTGATCATTTTCTTATTCTGAAACAAATAAATACAACTGCTCGTCATCAACACCGAGTATGCTAAAAAATAAATTTGTAAGGAATCATGTTACACCTTTCATTCAAAGAGAAACATTTCAGTAAACTTCATATGATAAATTCAACGTTATAGGGAAAAAGCTAAAAATATATTAATGAAATACGTTTTAATTATGTAAACTAATGGGATGGTTGGTAATCTTTAAAAAAGCAATATTGGTGAAAAATAAAATTTGGAGAAAATATTACAAGGGCATTATCTTTATGTCCTTATACATATATGAATATTCTCCTAATTATTTTTCTTGTTGTACTAATCTTGTTTGTCTATTTGTAGGCATTCATTCGTGGTCAATAGGATACATAGTAAAATATTTCCTATCAACATGGTATCAGAGCACAACTAAGTTCTAATTATCGTTTTCTCTTCACTTCCAACACCTCCCTTACCTGACATTTTCCTTCACATTGACATCATGCCCGATTGTGCTGATACCAAGACCATAAAAACAAAGTGATTATGGTTTCTGTTAGCAAAATTCCTATCAAAGTGAAATATTAGTTAACGGTTAACTTCATTGTACCTAATATTAGTTAATGGTTAACTCTCTCTCTCTCTCTCTCCCCCTCTCTCTCCCCCCCTCTCTCTCTCGCTCTCTCACATTCTTCTTATCATAAAGAGCTCAAGTCCTCAATCTTGAGCTCCAAATCAATGACATTTGGCGGTTGTCCCTAGAGGCAGCAAGGGCTGTCATGGTCGATCATGCTCATTCTTCTCATCATAAAAGCTATCCAGTCCTTAATCTTAAGCTCCAAATCAATGATATTCGGCAAGGACAGTCATGGTTAAGGCGAGAAGAGCAAAAAAGATCAGTCACAAAAAAAAACTTTTCTCCCTCCACTAATTGCAAACGTAATAGAAACTATTGGGACAAATTCAATTATCCCTCCATTGGTAAACAAGATCCCATATTCAGTATAATTTTTCCTACCACTCCTAGCGTCTTCTCATTTGGATTGGTTTTTATTTCTCATAAAGCCTAAGACTAACTATTTCAACAATCACAAATATGTTTTGACTCTCATGTTGTCTCTACCATTGGATCCGTTCACTTTATTTTTATTTATGACTTTGGATGATAGACTCAGGGGACTATCGGATAGGTAATTGCTACTTATCTTTATCTATTCACATGTCCCCTCTACCATTCTCATCGTTATTGTTAGCAGTTTTTCCTCCCCAATTTTTAGAAATGGCATCCTCTAAACATCACTTTTATAGAATCTATGTCCCATATTATTCTGCCAATTAACTATCCATTTACAAAAATTCATTATTGTTCAACATCCTCTCATTGTATCTTTCAAGCTCTCACATCAAAAAAAAAATCGATGGAGGTGTTGAAACTGATAATATGAAATAGCTAATAGTTAATTCTTCTTCCAATCTCTGTTCCACAACTTCTACACATCATTGGCAGTCTTTGCTCATAACCAAAGAGAATGTGGACGGAAGCCATGTGTCAATTGCCTGGCATTTTGTACAATGTCTCTTCTACTCGTCGTGTTAGTGGAACTGTAATGGAAATGGAGTTTGTAAGCCATTTTTTACAAGAAATCAAGCTTGGCTAGGTTCATAACTGATAGAATGGGCCCATTAGGTGCACTATTCACCCTTTGAGAAGTAGCTATATGAGAAAATACATTATAGTATGGAAATAAAAAGCGCACGCATGGACCTCAACTCTCACCTTATTTGAATCTCGACAAATTTGATTTAACCAAACACAGGAATAGCTCGATGAAAAACTCTTAAACATCCAATGCTGCGAACATCTATGTGGTATGTGAGCAACAACCTCTGTTATAATAAAGCCATGGGAGATGAAAAGAATAATCCAAACAAAAAAGCTAGCTGGCAGGGTTGCAATGACTGCCAGACATTAGAACATCTTCATTCTAACTGCAAAATTTCGGCTACTTTGATTCCAACCATTTAATAAGGGGAGAAAATAAAACTATTTGAACATGTAGGATGACATTTTAAAGGCCATAAATAGGCTCCCCCCGTAGGGACTGGGGAGCATGGGATCAAAATCTTGTTCCTATAAATATTACTTACAACCTAAAGAACTAGAAAGCCATTTGAGTCGTTAATTAGCCTCATTGCTTCTAGTAAACTTCCAATGTATAATAAAAATTTTTGGGCATCCCTCTCCATACCTTCACTCTTACCATTTTTTTATCTCTCTTCGCTGTAACCATGATTCTGAGTTTGTCATTATCACAATACAAAATAACATTTTTTTCAAAGCTATATATGACCAGCCCCCATATAATTGATACCCTTGGCCGGTTAGCCTCTACGTCTTACACAAAATTTCTCTAATATTTTCTGAAATAAGTAAATCAACTCTCCTTTCTGTTCACAATGAAATAGCATGCATAGCAATCATTAATCTAGCACCTATGTGGGTGCCAACTAATTCGGTTGATAAAGATCTTCAAAATTGTTGCCAAGATATCAGGTTTGATCATCTCCTACAAAATAACAAACTCCCGCTCTGAAGACTTTCCGGTGGCAAAAAAATAAAAAAATACCTAATTACCTTTACGCTTCTTGCAAACCTAGTCTACGTTACGCAAAATTTAATAATAACAAAATAAATAAATGATAAAATTAAAAATTAAAAAATATCTTGAGATGTGTCAGCACAGAAGGGTGATCAAACAAGAGAAAGACTTCCTTCAAGCGAAATTAAGAAATTCTTGATGGTAATGTTGAGATATTAATTTTATACATGTTAGAAAGCGGCAACATGTATGGAAGTTATAAATATGAAATGTGAAAAGATAGGACAAAGTGTTATTCATTGAAATAACAAAAGCAAAGCCACACAACATTAAGTGCAGTAAAAAGAAAAGCACGGCACAAGCTGATTGCTTTTGGATAGGTGCATTTACATACATGCCACTTTATATTTACATATATAAAATGTGAACTTTACTTTTACATTTATACCACCGACATCTTTCATATCACATCAAAAATACCACTTCTTTAGTCTTTAAAAAGTCAAAAAACCTTGTCATGCATAGAGAATGTGGTATGTGTGTAAAGCTGAAGTTTATGTGGTAAGTGGTACTTATGTAAATCTTCCATCATATTAATGTTCGAGAATAGCAAAGAATACCTTAGACAGGGCAAAAAGTTGGGAGTGCATGCCACTTTGGTCACGGTTAAAGTTTGGCCCAAAGCGTTCCATCAGCATGACAAAGCACCAGAAGGATTCAGACTCGTCCTCTATCACAAACAATAATGGTGATAAAAGATCACTCATTCCCTGGTAGTCAGAAAATAGGTGAAATAATTTGAGAACAAAAAAGAAATTACATGAAAGAAAAAGAATTTGTGATTATTTAAGAAGAGTTTCATTATATTTCAAAAGTTGAATTTCAACTTTTAGGGGGTGTTCGGTAGCTCCTATTAACAGGATTTATCACCGGATGTACAAAATCAGTCAAACAAAAATGTGCAATTTCTGTAGATTTATGAAATTTCGAATTTGAAGTACTGAATTTTGCTTTTGATTCAACTTAAATTTGTATTTACTAAATCCAGTTGGTGGCCCGGTGATGGATTTAATGGATTTATAATTCATGGATTTACTAAATCTACTAATGCCAAATCCTGCTTGCAGCCAAACACCCTCTTAATGTCTATGCTTCTGTTGAAAAATGAAGGAAAATATGAATATATCAGAGGGGGCATTGTTGACCTCAATTTTCATGAGGTCTAGTATTCTTCGTAGGAGTTAGGATCTAGCGATATCTAACACCTACACTTTGCTTATTACATTTCAACCACTCAAATTTTTCATATCACATCAAAAATACAATCATTTTGACATGTAAAAAGTTAAACACACCTTTTCATGTAGGTAAGATGGTATGTATGTAAAAATTGAAGTTTAGGTGTTAGATATGTAAATACATAGGAATTGAGTAGTATGTACGTAAATCTTCCTATATCAAAACACCTGGCCAGTATCTTCTACATATATATAGTGCAAGTTCGGATAAACAATCAAATGAGAGCATAAATTTTCCTATGAAACAAAGCCTGTGCTCAAATAGTTAATACACTTCATGGAAAATTTGGTATCCTCAAAATACGAATCCAATTCGCTCTTAGGACAACTAAAGGTAACGGTAGCCTGCAACCGGCAAGTAGGAAACAAGTACGTTTTTTATTCCTTGGATTAATGAAGGCAAAACTATACGGTTTTGACAAAAATTAACTTTTCAGTACAAAAATAATCAAATCAGAATATAAACAGGCACGTTTATACTAGATACAAATTAGAGCAAAAAATGATTTAGTCTAAGATAGTCAATGAGCAATAAAGAACTAAGAATGTATTTAGACAACTCATCCTTGGAAGCAAAAGAGAAAGATGTCATATTTTCAAATTAAAAAAAAAATAAAGATCGCATTTAGAACAACAAAAACTAAATTCTGTGTATAGATGTGGTGATAGAGTATTAAATTATATCGTGTTTGCACGTCCCTAATGTGGACTAGAATTTGGGTTAGTTTTGTACAACTCGAAATTGAAATTTCTAATTCTAGCTCGACTTAAAATTTAAAAAAAAATTATGAGCCATCTATTCGTTCAAAATCATTGATTACAAGCCAACTTAAAATAGATTTTAAATTAAATAAATTTAATTTCAATTAATTATACAACCAAATATAAATAATATACTATATGTACACATAGCATGTTATATAAATCATAAATTTTATACAATATCTCATTTTGAACAAAATTTAGAGCAAATTAGAACCATTTTTGAATCAGTCAAAGCAAACTCAAAATCAATTTTATGTTTGACAGGATCTTGAAATCGGCTCAAGTTGATTTTGAGTAACTTCTGAATTTTTTTCAACAATCTTATATTTATTTAAATATGAGGAGCCTAAACATTGAGAAAGGTGGACATTTAGCTGAAGAAAATAAGTAACAAATTTAAAAGTGATGGCAAATGTGAGAGACCAAAAAGAAGTTAGAAAAAAAAGGCAGAGATTGAATGCAAGAAATAATCATGAAAATGTAGATTATGAAAATCTGTGATGCAATCAATACAACTCATATCGAACCTTATGCAGGTAATCAGAACATAGCTTCATGAGGCGCTCCACTTGTAAATATAAGGAAAATGAATTTTGGAATTTATTTAACATTTTAAATGCCAAAATGATCATAATGACATTGGAAGCTGCATATCAGACGGGGTGTTTCATTTTTGGAAGATTTACAAACATGCCACTCAATTCCTATGTATTTACATATATAACACCTAAACTTCAATTTTTACATACATGTCACCTTACTTATGCATGAAAAGGTGTATTTCAGTTTTCAAAAGTTAAATGGTGGTATTGTTATCTAATATGGAAGATTTGGGTGGTATAAATGTAAAAAAGTAAATTTGAGGTTTAGACATGTAAATACATAGGAATTGGATGGTATCTATGCAAATGCCCGTTATCAATGTGAGGAAGGATTCAAGAAAAGAGAACAAAAAAAGGCCACAGATGTTCCAGAAAGAATGGACGAAAAACAAATGACAAAAAGAAGTTTCAAGGTTTAATAAATAAATATGAAGTTAATAACTTGTATATCCTTTGAAATACATCATTATTTTCATCTCAAATTAGATAATGAGGCAGATTTCCAACTTACCTGACAATAACCCAAGTCAAAATTATAAAATGAATATGTCAACAATATATCATGTAGAAGCTTCACATGTGGATTATCATCTCCATCGTAATATGAGACAGATCTGTCAGTTCTGACCTAGAAAGAAGAAAGTAAAATCAGTAGAATATAACATTTGAACCAGTTAAGAAAAATAGTTTAAGAGACTATATATTCAGAAGAATGAAATAAAATTATATAGTATCTCATTACCGCGTCCTTCTCAATAAGTCCTCTTCTTTCTCTGAACTTGCTAAATCTCTTGGCTTGAGCAGTTGAGATACTCTGCGTGATGCATGCATATAATAGATGTGACAGCCAAACTAGAAGTGATTTGATAAGGAAGGTTAAATCAATCAAATGTTTCCATTATGAAGATCAGTATTGATGTAATAAATTTTACAGCAAAAAGCAACTTATCAAATGATTCGAGGGTGGACATCAGAGTAGCAGATAATAAAAACAGATAAGATGTACAAACTTAGATATCCAAATAATGGCCCGTCATTAACTTATTGGAGAATCGCAAGTAATATTAACATCATTTATTTGCATGCCAATGAATGCAGAAGAAAAAAAAGCAACCTTTATAGAAAAAAATATAGTATAATTTTTAAATTCATGCGTAGTTTTCTTTAAGAAAATATTCGTGTATTGCTTTCAGAAAATGAGTAGATAAAATATGATCCCTCGCCCCTGCTCTAGTAAGAAAAGGTAATGGGTTCTAGTTTTGGATGCTGAAGCACTTACTAGAAAAAAATCACTCTTTTTTTCTCAAATTGCTCCGTCAACATTGCTTGGCATAATAAACACAATTTATCATTATAGAGGCAAGGCATAAGTTAAAAGCTCTAGGTTGTTTCTCAACAACCAAATTTTCAGCCAAATAAGAATTAATGCCTACGAAATATGGATGTGCTATACTGCTATAATATTACTTGCAGAGAAAATTAAATGAATGAAAATGGAAAAAAAATAGACATTGTTCCCTCTCTGCATGAAAATGATCACGCATACCAAAATGACAAGAAATGACGGCATAAAACCAGACCTGCCACTGGGATTTTAAGCCCTCATACTCTGACTTCTTAACTGAACTAAGATATTCCCTCTCTGAATATGTAGAATCATACAAATGGTATCCCAGCAAAAATTTCCAGATCTGCACAAAATTTAAGTCTTGTAGCCATCAAAAAATAGTAACAAAAAAAGGGGTACTTACATACATAGCGCAAAATTCCTGTATATTTACATATCTCACACCTAAACTTTCAAATATATACACATAGCACTCAAATCTTTAAGATCACATCAAAAAGAACATTATTATCTCTTTTAAAAATGATAATACACCTTTTCATGCATAAATTTAAAGAACCAAAGTGCTATGTATGAGATATATAAATACATAACAACTGTGTGCTGCATATGTAAATTTTCCAAAAAAAAAAAAAAGGATAACTTCAAATCATATGATACATGCCTCTTTTCGCAGATTACATTTGATGCCTCCATAGAATATTCTCTTCCTTAGCGCTTTAGAATCATTAATTCGACCTTCGGAGTTAAAAAAGGTGGCCCACTAAGTAAAATTCAGTCGTTAGTCACACAATATTATACCATGTTATCACTCAATCAAAAACTTTATAAATAGAAGCATAAAATATATGCATGAAGCTTAGGTCATGACGGAGTATTGTATGTAAACTTACCCCTACATTGAAGAGAAATTGTTTCCATATTTCAAGCTATGGCCTTCATATCATAATGGAGGCTAATTGCTAATCTAGGCCTGCCATTTCATGACTAACTCTAGAAAAAATACTACCAAAAAATCAGTCAAAGTACTGTAGGGGCATTAAATGCATACCACCCAATTCTTAGGGTCCGTTAGGAGCCGTGTTTTTCGTGCAGCGCGGCCTCAAATCGTGAATTTGAGGTCAAATTTGGTGTTTGAATTTCAAGTTCGCGGCCACCCGTTGCTAAAAAAGGCCGAATAGGGGCCGCAGGTTGATCCCGCGGCCCCACGTTTTGGAGCGGATTTTACCTTCTTTGCCCCATGCTCCCCTGGCGTCCGCTGTGACTTCACGCCACGCAACCTGCAGGTTTTCCTCTCCAACAAGCTCCTAGTCTGTCTCCATTTCCCACTTCCCTCTCCCATTCTACTCCAAGGCGAGCAATTTCGAAACGCCGCGAGCGATTTCGAAACGCCGCGCTGTAACTCTTCTTTCGTCTCCTCTTTGTCGGAGATTCTTGTTGATTTTGTTGTGCAATTGGTTGTAACGGTGTTGCTTGTTTGGAGGAGGAGGAGGTGGAATGATGTGCGGTGAGGGGGAGATGAGTGGGTTGGGAAAATGCGGATAATCTGTGATGTCTGCAAGAGTGCGCCAGCTATTCTCCTATGCAGCTAAAGAGGCTGCCCTTTGTCGTCCCTGCGATGATAAGGTTTCCTTTTTGTGCTCTACTCTCTCCATTTTCCATCTGGAATTTAAATTTATCATGAATTTTGGTTCTCCGATGATTTTTTTTTTTTTTGGGTTACTATGTGAGATTGGGGCTAGGCGGTTAGCTGGATTTGCTTATTGTTTGATTACTTTTGTTGGGGAATATAATGTTTTCATTTTCCTCACTGTTCCTTATATAATACGGGGGATTGTAACATTTAAAGGCCATAAATGTGAGCTCGTTTACAGCCTGAGTGCACTTATAGTTTATTTATCGTTAAGTTTACATGGATTTGTTTCTAAAGACTTTCCTCGCTCCAATAGATTTAAGGGTCATTTCTAGCATGGAATTACTTATTTTTTTCCAAAAAAAGGAATTATTTAAAAGAACAATAGTGGTCTACGTAGTGATTTGGAGAAGTTTTAAGCTTTGGAAGCAAATCATCAAATGAGGGCATGCTGACACAAAGGAGGTCGCTAATGTCCTCCCACCAATTGTTAATGTTAGAAGCTGCTTTAATGACTCTGTATTGTTAGTGATGGTGTTGTGTGTACCATTGTAATGTCCTCCCCCTCGGCACAGGCCTAGGCCAGGACAAGGAATAGAATGGCTTGAATGAATTAATTCAATTTGATCTGGTCTATGAAGAACAGCCAAAGATGTTTGAACTTATCCTGATTAAAGCTTTGCAGTTCAACCATTAGCAAAATCATTTTGACATTTCAGTGAATTGTGTATCTGAATTTTTGTACTATTCTGAACTGAATTTAAGCTTTTGAAGTAATTAATATATGAGTGTCACAGCTCTGTTACAAATAAATTTACTAAACAGAAGCAGAATGGTTATTTTTTTAAAAACAGCTCTCCCGTAACTGTTTTCTCACAGCTGCAACAAACAGACAGCCAGTTTACTCGCAACAGCTTCCCCATAGCAGCTTCTTGGGCCAGCAAAGTTGCAGCAGAAAAACAGAAAAGCTGCAACTACCCCAAATAGGCCCTTATGCTAACACCTAAACATTCATATTTACAAGCACACTACTCAAATCTTTAACATCACATCAAAAATACTACCATCACTATATTTCCAAAAGTAAAAGTAAAATAAACCTTTTCATGCATAGATTTATCATACCGAGGTGTTATAAGTGTAAATATCAAAATTTGGGTGTTATATATATAAATACATAAGAATTGCGTGTTACGAATGTAAATTTTTCATTACTTTCGAGGCCAAATATCAAATGTAGTAGTCAACCGAAAAAGGAAGATCATTGGAAATAATCTGTTTAAAGGCTTAGGATTTTCCAGCAGCCAAATAGAAAACCCTCTAATGAAAAAGGAAAGAAAAAGGGAAGGAAAAGAACAGAAAGTTCCAACTAAAGGCAGAATGCCCCCCTCACCAGTTGTTGAGCATTTGTTAGATTTTCAGTCACCTGAACACTAAAGGCAAGCAACCATGGGTGCTGAGGTAATAAGAATTAGGGGCATTTACATACACACCACCCAAATCATATGCAGCTACATATCTAACACCAAAATTTTTTTATACCACCCAAATCTTTCATGCAACATCAAAAATACCATCATTTTAACTTTTAAAAGGTGAAATTTTGCAATACACCTTTTCATTTATAGATAAGGTGGCATATATGTAAAAATTAAAGTTAAGAAGTTAGATATGTAAATACATTAGAATTGAGTAGTACGCATGTAAATCTTCGTAAGAATTAACTCCTTGAATTTTTAAATCAGATTAAAATACATAACAAGTGGAAATATGTGAAAGGCCACCGCGAAATCATGATGTGATTGGTTCAACCATTATAGCAACCTAAGAATATGAAAATCGATAACATAAAAAGAAGAACCAAAACTACATAGACCAAATGGCAAGGACTGGTAGAAGTCATTGTAATTATTTACTATTTCTTTCAATGGTTGGAAATAAAAATAAAGAAACAAACAGGAAATATTACTTGCTGTAGCAAAAGAGGGAGAGCCAAGATGAAGGTGTGATCAAATAATGGATAAAACATAAATCCAAAAAATGTTGAACTATTTATTCGTAATTGAGAATAACGCCAAGAAAAAAAAAATACATATGAGAAATGAAAAAGCAAGCAGGGTAAGGTGAGTCCGAACAATTACAGGCTGTTTGGCTGGAAGTAGAATAATTTATTTAGTAACTCGAGATGGTTAAATCCTAAAAATTGTTTGGGAAGAGATATTGTTTGGGAAGAGGATGGATCAAAAATTAGATGGGTGCGGCAACTGGCATGGAGGAGCGCAACGAAAGAATGAGAGAATTAAGTAGGGGATATGGCTATGAACGAAATAAGTTTTTCACACCCTAGACATGGGGGAAATGCGGGAGGGAGAAGAAGTTGCGGTGGTGATAACAGGGCAACGAAACTGAAGATGTCGATCTTCGAAGGGAAAGATGCACATGGGTAGGTGTATCGGGTGGAGCGATAATTTGCAGTAAATGGTTTAACCAAATAATAGAAGCTCATGACAACAGTACTATGTTTTAAGGGAAAGACCCTAGCATGGTTTTAGTGGATAGAGGTGGGGTACCCAATGCATTCGTTGGAGGAGCTAAAGAATTGAATATTGCAACATTTCTGAGCCATCCGGAAAGAAAAACTACACGACTAATTATATGCATTCACAGAATGCGGGGACAGATATGACCTCTTGTCGGAGCGGGTGAGGTGCTAGAGGGGAACTTCCTGAAGGGCCTAAAGCCTAACATCCAAGCAGTCCTTCGACCTTTGAGACCGTGGGGATTAAGGGAGATAATGAAGCTTGCCCAAATGATGAAAGACAAGAAGCAGGTAAAGAAGCCCAATAAAGGTGGCACTACAGGGGGATTCTTCAAGAGTGCCTTGACGGCCATGATACCGAGGAACCCATTCTGAGGTTAATTTCAAGTGTCTCACTGATAAAAAAAAGTGCGGAATAAAAGAGCAAAAAGATTATGTTTCTAATGAGGCGAGAAGTATGCCTCGGGCCACCATTGTAAGGAGTGCATGCTTCAAGTCCTTGTACTTCAAGAGCAGAAGATAGATAGTGAGGAGTCGAAGGAAGACACAGTAGAGGAAAAGGAACATTTGCACTTCGATGTAGCAGAGGTGTCCCGTAATTCAACAATGAGATTTACTCTGAATCAGACTATGAAGGTGAAGGGACAGATCGGGGAGAAACCAATTGTGATGTTGGTGGATAATGGAGTCAGACATAATTTCATTTCAAATCAGGTCATGGATCAGCTAGTGTTGGAGCTAGTAGATATGGGGAACTCTAGGGTTATGATGGGCCAGGAAAGATGAATAAAAGTAAGGCAATTTGCAAGGGGATGGCTTTAACACTACATGACCTATAGGCGGTGGACTTCCTATTCTTGAACTTGGGCAGCACTAATGTAATTTTGGGGATGAGGTAGTTGTAGACACTTGGGGAGACAAAGGCGGATTGGAAAACCCTGACGATAAAGTTCAAGGTGGAGACTAAGAAGGCGGTACTGAGGAGAGATTCTAGCCTAGGAAAAAACATGGTCAAGACGAAGGAGCAGGTAGGCTATTTAGTGGAGTTGTGGAGCATAAAGGAAATCCAAGATCCCAAGGCAAAATAGTTCCCCAAGGGTGTTCAACAGCTCCTATAATAATTTCCAAACATCTTTCAACAATAGAGCAAATTACTGCCACCAAGGGAACACAAGCATGCCATTAACCAGGTCAGAAGTAATAACTAATCAATCCAAGATTGAGACTAAGTGTGGATTGGCTTTTACGCAGAAGCTTAGAGGAATTAAGGAGATTTATGGATTTCAACAGAAACTACCGGAAATTCATGAGGGGTACGAAACGATAACATGACCACTAACGGAGCAGAAAAAAAAAGACAATTTCAAGTGGGGTTGGGAGCGGCAACAAAAGCCTATGAACATCGGAAGAATTGTGACCCTCGATCTTTCCAAACTTCAATAGACCATTTGTGGTAGCAACAGAAGTGTCAGGATATGGACTAAGAGCAGTACTCATGCAAGACAGTGACTGATTGCCCACTTCAGTCAGGTGCTCACAGCTAGGGCAAGGCTCAAATGAGTGTACAAGCGGGAGTTGATGACCATTGTCTTGGTCATTCAGAAGTGGCAACCCTACCTGTTGGGACGATACTTTGTAGTCAGAACAGATTAGAGGAGCTTAAAGTATCTTTTGGAGCAGAGAATTGTGACTAGGAAGCATCAGAGGTGGCTAACCAAGTTGTTGGGGTATGTTTTGAGATTCAGTACCGGCCCATTGGAGAATAAAGCTACAATGCGGTATCAAGAAAGGTGGAGTCCCAATTGACAGTCTTATCAGTACCCCTAGTCATAGATTGGGAAGCGGTAAGATAGGACAGCGAGCAGAATGAAGAGGTGAGGAAAATGTGGGCTGAGTTGTTGAAGGATCCGAACAATCCAGGATATGCATTGAGGGGGCATCAACTACTGTATCCGGGGCGGTTCGTGTTGTCGGGGGCATCAGAGTACATCCCCAAACTATTACAAAAATCTCACGGTGATGCAATTAGGGGACACCAAGGGATCTAGAAGACATACAATCGTCAATCTACAAAGCTTTATTGGGTGAGATTGCGCAAAGACGTAAAGGACCTAATGCAAGGTACGATTTGTGCCAACGACATAAGCACTTGATCATGGTGTCAGGGGGTTACTACAACACTTAGCTTTGCGGTTGGAAAAAAGTGATGATGGATTTTATATAGGGGTTTCAACGATCAAAAGTGTTTACAGTGATCTTGGTAGCAGTGGATCGTCTGAGCAAGTATGCACATTTCATTCCAATATGACACCCCTACACTGAAGTCTCGGTCGCTAAGATGTTCATACAAGAAGCGTTATGTTTGCATGGAGTGCCAGAATCTATTGTATCAGATAGGGACAAGGTGTTCCTCAGCCAATTCTAGAAGAAGCTGTTCAGGCTACAAGGAACACTCATTAAAAAATCACATAATAACATCCCCAAACCAATGGCTAGATGGAGGTAGTCAGCAAGAGTGTGGAGACATCCCTACATTGTTTTGTATTAGATACGCTGTTGTGGGTAGATGAATTGTGTGGGCAAAATATTCATATAACACCTAGTACCATACTACGGCACAAACAACCCCTATCAAGATTTTGTATTGATGGAATTCACCTCACCTGATATATTATGGGCACAGCACTACACCGGTATCCAATATCGACAAGTACATGGAGAATGACAAATATTGGCTAGACATAAGGGGCATCTACGAAGAGCTCAACAGATCATGAAGAGAAAGGCGGATGGACCTAGGAGAGAGATACAATTTGAAACCGGGGACAAGATTTACTTGAGGTTGAGGCACTATGGACAAAAGACATTGGACAGGCCGAGAAGTGGAAAACTTTCTCCACGATATTTTAGACCAAATGTAATTATAAACACAATAGAATGGTGGTCTACCGTTTGAGGTTACCACCATCATCAGCACTGCATCTAGTCTTTCATGTTTTGCGACTGAGGCGGGCTATAGGAGATCATACACCCTTGTCTTCATTACGTCTGACATTGATAGAGAACATGGAGGTGATTATGGAACCTTTAGAGGTCGAAAGAGTACGCCGAAGAGTGATTGGAGAAAAGGAGGTACTGATTAAGCGAAAGATATGCCAGATTACAAAGCAAAATAAGAGCCTTATAAAGATCTCCAAAAGCAGTTCCATCCTTCCATCTTAAGTACAAGATATTACTTTGGGATATATCTGGAGTTATAAGAACATGGAGTTTTAAGAACATAAAGATATTAACATAATTAAACTAATTATATCCTTAATTAAAATTAATAATGTTAATCATCCCGCAACACTGTAGCATCCCACAATACGCGACACGCATCACACGTTACGCGACATGCATCGGCTTGATGGATCGAACGGTTGCAACTTAATTAAATTGAGTTAGAGGCCGCTACTTTCATTTTTTTCCCCTCCCACCATTCATCACCGTGAGCTAAGGCATTTCAGTGATCCCGACATTGTAGCGAGATCAAGTAGAGCAAAGCAGACATAACCGACTGAGAGGTGCAGTTCGGTTGGGAGTCCTGAGAAGAAACTGGTCAGAGAATTCTCCTTTCTATGATATTTTGAACATTTATTTCCTTTCCTGCAATTTTTTTTTCCGTGATTTGCCACGATCTAGAGCATTTATGTGTTACCATTTACTGTAGCAAGAGGCAAAAGTGTGGCTAGAAGTTGTGCGTTCATGATTCTCAGGTAGGGTTTTGATATGTAAGCAGGTTGTAGAGGTGGAGGAGAAGAGGAATAAAGAAAGGAATAGAACAAACCTTTAGGGAGAATTTACGAGGGGAAGTCATTTTAAGAAAAGAATTTCCAAGGAAATTATGTTTGGAGCTACAATAAGACTTAAGTTAAAATTTCATGAAAGTTCTAAAAAATTATAATTCCAAGTGGTTTACTATAGGCAGCGAGCTCAATGTGAATTTGAGGAAAATCATCTTAGAGTTGCTTCATCGATTGAGGTGAAATAATCGTGTGCTAAATTATGAGTAATACATTTATGTAGGATTACCGTGTGATTTTTTTTAGAAGTGATTACATTTTAAAATTTATGTATATTGCCAAGTAAATGCACATGTTATATGAATACAAGGTTGAACTGACATTGATAATATTTATAATTTTACTATTTTATTGATCTGGTGTTGACCTCATTTTTAGTGAGGTCTAATCTTTCTCTTAGGATTTAGGATCTAGCCTTAGGGACCTCCCTTCGACTATCTTAGAACCTTGAGATTGGGACCCGCCTCATTTTAGAAATTTAACCCACTTCTGTCCCCTTCTGGAGTTTCGCATGTGTAATATCGACTTCTAACACTTAAAAGAATGAAACCAACATGAGGAAACCCAAAAGGGAATCCCTATAGGACCTTTGCCACAATTCGCATCACTTGCACTGTTACCCGTCGAAGACTCGAATAAACCTTTTGGGACGATCGATCGCGCCAATCAATCGCGGGTCGAAATTATGTGAGATTTGAATTTTGACGTGTTTTTGACCTGATTGTCGACGATCCGAGCGACTCCGGATGACAAAACGGACTGCACCGGCGCGTCCAGAACGTCGATTTTGCCTAGAGAAGACACTTATTTTGTTACGTAACCGCGCGTGAATAAGTCGCATGTGATTTAATATATATATATATATATATATATATATAAATTT